>NC_143516.1:50251393-50528893 GCF_031878675.1 Megascapheus bottae
GATGCTATGTGCTCACCTGAACAAGCTATAGACTCAGAATTTGTCATGATTTGAAGCATTGGTGACCACTAGGAATGCCAGAACCTGATTGCAATCCCTCCACATTGATTGAATCCAGAGCAAGGCAGAGCCTCAGTGACCAAGTCTACACTGGTGGAGAAAGAAGAGCCACCTAGGCCTACCTGAGGAATAAGGGAAAATTTGGTAAGGACTAAGTATCCTTCATAAGGACTCTGGCTCAGGCTGTATATTGGGATAAGACTTGGCTTGGGTTGCCCTCTAGTGATAAAGTAGTGATAATACCTCAACCACCCATTGAAAGCAAACTTTGACTTTGCATGTCATCTAATGGTGAAATGGTGGAAGTGACTACAGCCTCAGAGAAAATAACTCTGAAAATAAAAAGCAAAATGAACTCCAGGATATGGAAACAAGAGGTTTTTCTTTGTGGTGGTTGTTTTTAATGTACTATGTGAAGTTATTTTTTTCACCCCTATGGTTTGTTGTTTGTTGTCACTATATTTGATTTTGGTATCTGGTGTGTTGTATAGGTATTTATTTGAATTAGGGAAGGGAGGGGGAACAACAAAATGGTGAGGAGAACAAAAGGTGAACCAATGTAACAGTGAAACACAGGACAATATGTTAGAAATGAACACTGCAACTTGGGGGAGCAGGGAAGGAAAGTGTGAGAAAAACATGGGAGGGAGTAACAATGTCCAATAAGGAATGTACTCACTACCTTACCTATGCAACTGTAACTACTATGTACATAAAACTTAATTTATAAGCATTAAACAACTAACCCAGCAATGATCAGCAGAAGTTACATATCAGCCATCATCAAGGGTTTTCTGAAAGTAAACTTACCCAATAGTCAAAATAAAGTTCAAAGACTCACCAGAAAACAGGTAATATGAGAAAAATCTCAAATGAGGAATAGTAAACACCTATATTTTACAAACTCAATACACTTCAGAAAACATGAATAAAACACTCCATCTCTAACACTCAAGCAATTTAAGACATAATTAATGGAAATAGAGAGCTGAAAAATACAGTTGAAGAGTAAAAACATTATAGGAAACATGAACAAAAGATATTAAAATGAACTAGTGAACAAAAAATTCAATTTGTGGATAAACACATTGAAACAGAAAATAGACAAAAGGGTGAGAAGAAATGAAGAAGGATTAGAGGAACAGATGGAAAAATATCAAAGGAACAAATGCTTGGATTGTTGAGGTTTGAGTAGGATGTAAAATTACCAAAGAAATAGAAAACTTAATTAGAAAATAATAGCTGAAAACTCTCTTGATCTATAGAACAGTATGAATATTCACTAACATTTACCAGGTGAAGAAAAGCTGGAACTTATCTTTTTAAAATCTGGAACCGCACAAAAATGCCTGTGTTTATTTTATTTTTTTCAGCATAGTACTGGTGTTCCTAGACTAAGCAATCAGGCAAGAGAAATAAATCAGAATTATCTACATCAGAAAAGAAGTATTTTTTTTCTGTTTGAAGATAACATTTTAGATATAAAATGTTCAAAGACACCATCAAAAATATCAGACCTGTGGCTCAATAAGTAGCACACTGGTCTTGAGAATGCTGCAAGAACAGTACTCAGGCACTGAGGTCAAGCTCTGGAACTGGTGGGAACAAAAATATCCAGCCTAAAATATAAATAAATTCAAGTTGAATGATATAAAAATCAACATATAGCCAACAATTATATTGTTTATTCATATTTTTGTTTCTCTTTCTCTCTTTTAATTTTTTTCTTTTTGTTTCTTTCTTTCATACTTCAACTGAGGGACTCAGTGTTGTCCATTTTTTACTTGCATTCTACCATTTGGGCCATAATTCCACTTCTAGCTTATGGATATTGAATGCAAGGTCATGTTTTTGTCCATAAGGACTTTATCAACCTAATCTTTGTCAAGTTTCACTCAATCATTATACATAAAAGACTTTTCTATAAGATAGGTAGAATGAGACTTCTAGAGATATAATAAAATACACAAATGATATATTGAGGTTTTATACAGGCAGGAAGTAAAATTGAAGACACACCTATAAACTGCAAATTATAGACATCTGTACAAGTTATGAAAATTCACCTAATGAAATCATTCAGGAAAATTTCTAATCATTAGCTGAAAATTAATCTCACACAGAAAAGCCTTTGAAGTGGGCACACGTTTCTGTCATTAGTTCAGGAAATAAACTTTCCAAACAAAGAGAATAATTAACCTTACAAAAAAAGTATTATCAGATCCAACTAGCCAATCGATGTCTTTATTTGGAGAGTTAAGGCAGTTGTAGCTAGAATGTGTCTATGAATCTGCTAGAAAACACACAGGATGGAATGCAGAGGTTTACAAATGAATTAACTGAAGTGTAATAGACTATACGGAGCGTGTAAATAAGTAACATTCTCTAAAAAGACTAAGTCAAAGCCCAACAATAAGGAATTTGAAAGGGGGAAGAGAAGGGCTAATGGGGAGAAGGGAAGAAAAATGAAGGGGGTAAGTGGGGAGAATGAAGGCAAGAATTGCACATTCCACAGAACTGAGAAATGTCACAAAAGGGATGGACCAAAGGGAGGTGGAAATCTTGAAGCAGTGACACAGGTCAGAACACATCGTGCATACAAAGTGCTTTGCTAAATGACAAAATAAAATCAATACACAACCTAAAATTAAGACAAGTAAAAGGAGTGAATTATGTGTGGTGGATGAGAAAGTTGAAAGGGGGAACACTGATAAAGATGTGCTGTCTTGGGGTTGGGAATGTGGCTTAGTGGTAGAATGCTTGCTTTATATGCATGAAGCTCAAGGTTTGATTCCTTCATATCAGATAAAAAGAAAAAGCCAGAAGTGTTGCTGTAGCTCAAGTGGTAGAGCACTAACTTTGAGCAAAGAAAGGCTCAAGGACAGAGCCAAGGCACTGAGTTCAAGCCCCAGGACTTGCAAGAACAAAGAAGAAGGAGGAGGAGGTGAGGAAGAGGAAGCAGAGGAAGAAGAGGCAGAAGGACTGTTTTATTTATTTTTTTATTTTTTATTTTTTGCCAGTCCTGGGCTTGGGCTCAGGGCTTGAGCACTGTCCTTGGGCTTTCTCAAGGCTAGAGCTCTTCCGCTTGAGCCTCACCACCACTTCCGGCTTTTTTCTATGTATGTGGTACTGAGGAATCGAACCTGGGTCTTCATGCATGCTAGGCAAGCACTTTAACCACTAGGCCAAACTCCCGGCCAAGAAGCACTGTTTTAATAAGCTGCTTTGGAGAATGTCAAATTCCTGGTTCAACTAGTTAAAAGTAACAAAAATATTTTTAAAGTATTACATGATTCAGTCTTGGAAAAAAAACCATGTGTGAATTTAAATGTGACAATAGTTTGTTTACCCTGAGAAACAGAAAAAACAAACAAACAAATAATGAAGAAATAGGATCATAGCTTCCAACACCTGTGGCATCCTGAGGAGTATACCAACATACATGTCAAAAAGAAGTCCAAAATTTGTTGATGCACTCATCAACTGAGGGGCATCTGGGTTCCATAACTTTGCTATGGTAAACAGTGCTGCAATGAACATTGTTGTGCTAGTAGATTTAGTATGTCCTTGTTTCGGGATGACTGGAAAATTGCCAAGTAGTGGAATTGCTGGGTCATAGTGGAATTCTATGTTTAGTCTTTCGAGGAACTGCCATACTGCTTTCCAAAGTGGTTGAATGAGTTTGCACTCCCACCAATAGTGTAATAGTGATCCCTCCTGGCCACATCCCCTCCAGCCTCTGTTGTTTATTAGATTTCTTGATCCTGGCCATTCTAACTGGAGTGAGTTGTTTTGATTTGCATTTCTTTTATGGCCAGAGATGTAGAGTATTTCTTCATGTGTCTGTAGGCCATTCTTATTTCTTCTTCAGAGAAGACTCTAAGTCTTTGGCCCATCTTTAAATGAGATGGTTGTTTTTTGGAGATTAGTTTTGGAGAGATTCAATTTTTTTAGCTGTTCAGATATTTTAGATATGAAGCCTTTGTCCATTATATGATTAAGAAAGAACTTCTCCCACTCTGTAGGCTTTCTAGTTAATTTGCTAGCTAGGTCCTTTGCCATAACAGAAGCTCTGTAATGCAGTCCCACATTCCCAGACTTTCTCTGATTTGTTGTGTTTCTTGGTCCTTATTAAGACCTTAAGGTCTCCTGTGCCATGGAGACCTAGTGTATCTCCTATTCCTTCTTGTAAAGTTTTCAGTGTATCTGCTATTAACTTGCGCTTTTGATCCATTTGGAGTTAATCCTGGTGCAGGGTGACAAAGAAGGATCCAACTTTGGTTTTCTGCTGTTGCTTAACCAGTTCTGTCAGCACCACTTTTGAAGACTCTTTCTTTCTTCCATTCTGTATTTTTGGCTCCCTTATCAAAGATTAGGTGGCCATAGGTCTGTGGGTTAATATCTGGGTCTTCAGTTCTATTCCATTGGTCTGAATTCAGGCCTGTTATTGTGCAAGTACCAAGCTTTTTTGGTCATTATAGAACTGTAAAAGAGTTTAAAGTTTGGTATTGAAATTCCTCTTGCGCTGTTCTTTCTGCTAAGAATTGTTTTTGCTATATGGGGTCTTTTATTATTCCGTACAAAATTTTGGATTGTCTCTTCTATTTCTTAAAGAATGACATTGGGATATTGATGTTTATTGTGTTGAATTTGTAGATGGCCCTTGGCAAGATTGCCATTTTCACGATGTTAATTCTTCCAATCCAGGATCATGGGAGGTTTTTCCATTTGCTCAGTTCTGCTTTTATTTCCTTTTTCAGGGTTTTAAAATTTTCATCAAAAAGGTCCTTTACGTTCTTAGTTAATTCCTAGGTACTTTATTTTCTTTGAGGTTATTGCAAAAGGAGTTGCTTTCCTGATTGTTGCCTTGTTCCTCTCATTGTTGGTATGCAGGAAGGAGGTTGATTTTTGAGGGTTAATTTTATACCTTGCTACCTTGCCAAAGTTTTGAATCATCTCAAGCAACTTTGGAGTAGAGTCTATAGGGTTTTTAAATACAGAATCATGTTATCTACAAAGACGGAAAATTTCATTTCCTCTTTTCCTCTTTGGATTCCCTTTTTGCTTGCTTCTTGCCTTATTGCTCTGGCTAGGAATTCTAATACTATGTTAAAGAGGAGTGGAGAGAGTGGGCATCCTTGTCTTGTCCCTGATTTTAGAGGAAATAACTTTAGCTTTTCATGATTAAGTATAATGCCCGCTGTGGGTTTGTCATACATAGCCATTATAAATACACAATGGAATTCTATGTTGCTGTCAGAAAGAATGACATTGCCACATTTCAAAGGAAATGGAAAAACAGAAAACATCATATTAAGTGAAGTAAGCCAGACTCAAAGGAACTTAGGCTCAATGATTTCCCTCATTTGTCATAATCAGTAGAAACCATGGGTTTTTCTAGCAGAGATTTACAATAGAACAAAACCTAGATGCAGAAGGCCATAAAGTATGATGCTAAATAAAAGGACCTCCTGGATATAGAAACAAAAGCCATATTATGAGTGATTGTTGTCCTTAATGTACTATGTTATCTCTCATCTCTTTTGCTGTCCTTTGGTTATCTTATATGGTTACGGTATTTCAGCTTGTTATCTGATATATTTTATATATGTGTATTTGGTTATTTGAAATCGGATAGTGAAGGGTGGAAAACAAGATGAGGGTGGGTGTGGTGGGAAGGAAATGGGGACTAAGACATGAGAAAGGGTATCAATGTATGTGAAGTAATACACCTTCTATCTGGTGAATATAATGTAACCCTTCTATTAATTACAATAAAAATATATAGGAAAAAACATTTCCAACAGAAGAGGAAAAACTGAAAACAAAAGCAACTTTCAGGAAAAAAATGGTCAAAATTACTCCGATATTTAAAAATACAATTGTTTAGGCGTCTAAAAATGTTGATGAACTCCATCTAGGATAAGGTCAAAGAAAATCACATCAAACAGTAGTAACAGATAGACTTTCAAAGACAAAGAGAAAGTCTTGAAAGCAACATGAGTAAAATGTGCCTCATATACAAGGTATCCCTACAGGATTAAGGGCTCTTCTCATCAAAGACTGATGTTTGATCTCCTTACCTTTCTGTGCAGGCTATATTCAATCTGCTTACCAAACATCTCACACATAGCCTCAGAGAATTTAATGTTATGTTAAGTTATGATTATTTGTTTAATTCCTGTCAATTGACTTTATTGTCAAACTTATAGGGATGCATCTTGGCATAAAATCAATGCTTAGTATTTGAGTTTAAGAACCTCTGATTTAACTTCATATTTCATTTTTCTTGATTTTTGTTTTATAATAGTATTGATAATCACCTTCAATTTCTCTGAAAGGTAAATGAAAATATCACATAGAAGATTTTTTTAAGACTTTAAGGGCTATTCATTTATATTATTTTGAGTGGTTATCTTTGAGAGGAGAGATGACTAAGTGATTGCTTGGGCAACATGATCTTCTGTGTTTTGCCTTGTGCTTCCTCAAATTCATGTGCTGAAACCTTAATTTCCAGTGAGATTATAATTGATTTGGAAATTCAGCTTTCATAGGATAATTATGTTATTGGCACCATAAGATGTGGTCTTTCTCTGATAGGTTTATACTTTCACAAAGAAATAATAATAAAAAAAATCCTCTTTTGATCTTTCAGTCTTTCCATCTCTCTCCATTTCCCTTCCTCTTTCTCTCCTATTTCCACCTACTTTTTTTTATCATATATGCCCTCAGTGAATGCATTCCAGCCATGTATATACACAAAAATAGTAAAAAAGGATATCATTGTTAGGACACACCAAATCAGAATCCAGACCAGATCTTGTTTGTGCTTACACTTTGATCTCAGAGTCTTTACCCAAGAGCTACAGTAAAATAAATTTCTATTGTTTAAGCCACTTAGTCAATTGTATTTTCTCATGATGATATGCACTGATAAAACAGAATATTGGAAGAACAGAGGAAAAGAAAGAGCTTAGGGGGGTGGGGGGGAGGGTAATGGGTACCAAGACATGTGAAAGGGTATCAATGTATGTGAATTAATGCACCTTCTATCTGGCAAATATCATGTAACCCTTTTATTAATTACAATAAAAAATTTAAAAAATGAAAAGTTGGGGAAAACACATGCAAACCCCTACAAGCTCAAAAAAAAAGAAAAGAAAGAGCTTAGAAAGTATGTAATGCATGGAATTTGCTTTGAGTATGTGATAGATATATTGATGTTAAAAGGAAGTTGTTCTAAGACCTCAGACCACAACAGAGACAATTTACCAGGAGGTAGAGTAATGGTGACTCTTGTTTTAAGGTTGTGACATGTGTTCTTGTGTTTTATAGAAGGTTCAACATAAAAGAGATGAAATTGAACATTTTAGTCAAGATAATTCTAAGCAAAGTGTTTAATGAGCAGTTTAGTTAGTCCCAGTGGTTTATAGGGAAGGGGGAAGAAGTGTAGCAGAGAATAAAAATGTTAGGACAAAAGGAAGAATAATTTCAGCATTTTTAAAATCCTCTACTTATCTCCACTATTAAAACATTTTTAAAAATTTGTCTTGAAGAGAACACTCAGAGTGTGCTTGAACAAGCATTTAATAATGAGATCAGTTGTGACTCACACACTGACTCAGCCATCTCACTAGGTCTTTGTGGTTCAATAAAACCCGAGTGGCATCCCACCCTATCATTTTGGACAGGAAATCATGTGTGTGGGGGAGAATGGAGACCCTGACCACCTGAATCTTCAAGATCATTCTTTTGTTGACCTGCCACCCTTCCTTCTGATTTCTTCCTTTTGGAATGGTCATATCTATCGGATAACAATTCCACCACTGTTTACTTGGGGGATAGACCATGTCTGGATGTACAAATTCATTCCTGGGAATTCTGACTCAGAATGAATCATAACTCCAGTCTAACTCATATCTAATTTATGCATAATTTAGTCCTTTAGAGTGTTGAAGCTACGGAAGAGAATAAATGCACATCATAGATGAGAAGTACATAAATTTGGTGTTGGGGGAGTTTCAGGAACAGATGATTTTAGACTACCTTTAATCCATCCAAATCTTATGTGTTGAAGCACCAATCTTAAGGTAGCTTCACTTGAATTTATTCAAGTCAAAATCAGAACCTTCTTTAGAACTTGATTAAATATGCAATTGAGCTTGAACTTCTATCATCCAGAACTCTAAGAGGAGATAAATTTCTATGATTTAAGTAATTTGTATTCTGTTACTTTATTATACCAGGGAAGAATATCATGAGCTTATCTTGATTTTTTACAAAAGCCCAAAAATGTTTACCTGATGTTTAATGGTATTATTGAAATCAATTTTTAATAATAGAGTTAAGACATTGGTTTGGTTTAAGAAAATGAAAAATGCTTTCAGATAATATGTAAAGATATAATGATTATTAAAACAAGTAATCAAGTAAAACTCAAATTCAGTATCTGTTCTTCCTTCTTACCTTCTCCATTCCTCACAGATTTACACATGTGTGCTTAGATTGTCTTTCATAATTACTATACTCCTCTTTGTTTGCATCAGCTAAGTTCATCAGCATCCCATATATTTTACATGTATCATGACAGCTGTGGTGTGTATTATGGGAGAATCTTTTATAAGTTAGCATAGTTGCCTTAGTTCATGCCTATTTTTTGTTTATGATAAAATACTATGTTCTTGAACATTTTATATTTCCAATTTGTTTGCATTGATGGTATTAATTAAGCTAATCTGCATTTTTTACAAAATAGAACAAACCAGCCAAAATCAACCCTGATTATGTTTCTCTACTTTATTTTCATTTGTTTGGTGGCAAGCTATTGCATGAATCTATGGCTTTATTCAATACTGAAAATTTCCCTAAGTCTACTGAAAATCACCACTATTCCGAACTCTCCTTTCTTTCCTTCCCCTTAAGATAAAGACTAGGCTACCTAGCATAAATAAATGGTCTGACTCTAAAAACATAAACTGCCTCTGTTGAGCCAAGCGCTGCTAGCTCATACCTGTAATTCTGCTTAGGAAGCCGAGGACTGTGGTTTTAAACCAGCCAGGACAGGCAAATCCAATTAAGCATCAAAAAGCAGGCATGAAAATGTGGTTCAAGTGATAGCATGTTAACACTGAGCAACAAAACTAAGAGACTGCATCTAGTCCCAGAATTTAAGACCCGTTACAGGACAAAATAAAACAAAATAAACAAACAAAAAGCAAAACAAAACAAAGAAAGAAACAAAACAGGTTTTTTTGAAAACCTTCTTTTGAAGTTGTATGTCCTGGAATGGTCTTCAAAATAACTTATTTTCTAACTAATAGGCATCCACATACTTCACATGCTTCCATAAAGCGGTATTTAACTGCCTAGCAAATGGTATCCCTCTCCAATCACCCATTTTTCTTTTTTCTTTGCTTCTTTAATCATTTAAGGGGTTTGAATTTTGTCCACGGCTGTTCTCCTTTGCTCAAGGAGCAACCACTTTGAGCCATAGCTCCACTTCTGGTTTTATCATGAATAATTAGAGATAAAAGTCTCACAGACTTTCCTTCCCAGGCTGGCTTTGAACTACAATCCTCAGTTCTCAGCCTTCAGAGTAGCAAGAATTACAAGTGTGAGCTACTAGCATCTAGTTAAATCACCTACTTCTCAAGAATAGCACTGCTACTCCTTTAGTAGCCTCTCAACTTCAGATTCAATAGATTGTGCTTTTATGAATCCACTGCATATCACTTGTTTTCTGCTTTTCTTTTCCTCTATTGGAATGGAAGACTTTATGCAGCTTCACTGTGTAACAAAAGGAAAAGTGTGTGCTGTGCCTCTTTCCTTATTCCTATTCCTTCAGCAACACACACACACACACACACACACACACACACACACACACACACACACTATCAATGTCTACTAAACAGTACATTAATACTACAAGTAACTTACCTGAGTTACTAAATAACCTTCTGTCCATTGAAAAATCATTAGTCCTTCTGATTACAAGATGACTCACAAAAAAATTAAGCATAACGTTTTAGCTAAAGCTTTAATCTCCAACTAAGCACATTTCTTAGAATCTCATGAGAGCCTATTCATAAAATAGTTTTATATGAGTTTATCACCTCTGGGCTTCTTATTAGCATAAGGTCTCACAGAGTGCCTAGATGTGAAGGTCGTTTTTAAAATCACCCAGTTATTGTATAGTTCTTTTAAAAAATGAATTGAAAAGTTGTGATAGCAATGTAAGAGAAGGGACATTTGGCTCTGAATATAGCAGTCTTGATGTAAATAATGGTCACAAAGGTTCAGATCACTGCTGATTGGAGCAAGAGATAGTAAGAAAGACATTGATTCTTGTCTGGGCTCAGCCTATCAGATATAACGTATACATGGCAATAGATTTGGACAATTTGTCGGGTTATAATATCCATTTGTTTCCAAGATACATAGTAGGGATTTAGAAGTAGAGAATTGTAAAGTGACAATATGGCTCTAAATCATCTTCCATTAAGCTGATAGATAGGCACATACCCCTTTCCGATTCTAATCATGGGAAACTGTGCGCCATCACCTGAATTCAGAATTGTCTTCAGGGTGAAGAGTGTCTGAAGTTCAGTAAAGATAAAGCAAATGATATTTCCTGGTCTGAAGCTGCCTTTGAATGATTTAGGTTCAGTTGAATAACATTAAGATGAGACTGAAATCAATAGTTTATCATCTGTAATTCAACTCAGAACATTACTGTAAAGTGGACTGTTAATTTGCATATAGTCAAGGGAAAAAGAAACACTTGCAATTAGCATTGGCTTTTGAAAGATATGGAACCAACCCAGATGTCCCTCAGTTGATGATTGGATCAACAAGATGTGGTATTTGTACACAATGGAATCCTATGCTGCTGTCAGAAAGAATGACATCGCCCCATTTGTTAGGAAATGGAAAGACTTAGAAAAAAATCATATTAAGTGAACTAAGCCAGACTCAAAGGAACTTAGGCTCAATGGTTTCCCTCATTTGTCATAATCAGTAGAAACCTTGGACTCTCATAGAGATTTGCAATAGAGCAAAACCTAGATACATAAGGCCATATAGTATGATGCTAAATGAAAGGACCTCTAGGATATAGAAACAAAAGCCATGTAATGAATGATTGTTGTCCTTAATGTACTATGTTATCTCATATTGTTAGAGTATCTCACTTTGTTATCTGATATAAGCCTGTTTTATGCCCCTTACTGGTTTTCATATTTGCTAGTACTTCCTTAGAAACACAGTAAATCCAGATTGGTTGGTACCAAGTTTCAAGCTTAACATGCTTAAGTTCATACATTCATAACACATTTCTTATGCTAGCCTGACCCAGTATTTGTCCCTACCCAACACTGAACACAAATGTCCTTACAGGAAAAGATTGTCATAATGTTCCGTAGCTGTTTTAGTACCTAATTTATGCTCTCCATTATGATATAAAATCCAATATCTGGAAAATGAAAATTGAGAAATCTCTGGAGACAAAGGCTGAAATCTACAAGATTTCTAACCTATGTAAAATGTCCCTTTTATTAATTTTGTTTTCATGAGAGACACACACTGTATTTCACAGTGAAGAAGATTTAACATTAGTAGTTTAATTGTATATTTTAACTCTGCACTAGTCTTTTCATTTTTTAGGAAATTGATCACAAATTTATATTCATTTCAATATTACTTCTATAAAATCAGAGATTCTTTTTTTTGAATTGTATTATTTTTTATTGTAATTAATAAAAGGGTTACATGATATTTCCAGATACAAGGTGCATTAATTCACATACATTGATACCCTTTCACATGTCTTATTACCCATTTCCCTCCCCCCCACACCCCCCACCCATTTTGGTTTTCCCCCCTTCCCTATCAAATTTCAAATATCCAAATACAAATAAATTCAATACATCAGATAACAAAGTGAGATACTATACCAATATGAGATAACCAAGGGACAGCAAAGAAGATGAGAGACAACATAGTACATTAAGGACAGCAATCATTCATTACATGGCTTTTGTTTCAATATCCTAGAGGTCCTTTCTATTAGCTTCACATTATATGTCCTTATGTATCAAGATTTTGCTCTATTGCAGATCTCTGCTAGTAGAGACCAAGGTTTCTACTGAACATGACGAATGAGGGAAACCATTGAGCCTAAGTTCCTTTGAGTCTGGCTTACTTCACTTAATATGATTTTTTCTAAGTCTTTCCATTTCCTAAAAAATGGGGCGATGTCATTCTTTCTGACAGCAGCATAGAATTCCATTGTGTACAAATACCACAACTTGTCGATCCACTCATCAACTGAGGGACATCTAGGTTGGTTCCCTATCTTTGCTATGGTGAATAGTGCTGCAATGAACATTGTTGTGCTAGTGGATTTAGTATGTCCTTGTTTCTGGATGGTTGGGTAAATGCCAAGTAGTGGAATTGCTGGGTCTTAGGGGAGTTCTATGTTTAGCCTTTTGAGGCACTGCCACACTGCTTTCCATAGTGGTTGAATGAGTTTGCACTCCCACCAACAGTGTAGTAGTGATCCCTCCTGGCCACATCCCCTCCAGCATCTGTTGTTATTCGTTTTCCTGATCCTGGCCATTCTAACTGGATTGAGGTGGAATCTTAGAGTTGTTTTGATTTGCATTTCTTCTTTGACCAGAGATGATGAGCATTTCTTCATGTGTCTATAGGCCATTTTTGTTTCTCCTTCAGAGAAGACTCTCTTTAAGTCTTTGGCCCATTTTTTAATGGGATGGTTGTTACTTTGGAGGTTAGTTTTGGAGTGATTCAATTTTTTGAGTTGTTGATATATTTTAGATATGAGGCCTTTGTCCGTTGTTTGCTTGGTGAAGATCTTCTCCCACTCTGTAGGCTTCCTGATTAGTTTACTAGCTATGTCCTTTGCCATACAAAAGCTCTGCAGTTTAATGCAGTCCCACTTATCCAGCCTTTCTCTGATTTGTTGTGATTCTTGGTCCTTATTAAGAAAGTTTCGACCTGTGCCAAGGAGGCCTAGTGTATCTCCTATTCCTTCCTGTAAAGTTTTCAGTGTGTCAGCTTTTACCTCCAGGTCTTTGATCCATTTGGAGTTAATTCTATTGCAAGGTGACAAAGAAGGATCCAACTTTAGTTTTCTGCATGTGCTTAACCAATTCTGCCAGCACAACTTGTTGAAGAGGCTGTCTTTCTTCCATTCTATTTTTTTGGCTCCCTTGTCAAAGATTAGGTGGCCATAGGTCTGTCGTTTAATATCTGGGTCCTCAGTTCTATTTCGTTGGTCTTCAGGCCTCTTCCTGTGCCAGTACCAAGCTGTTTTGGTCACTATAGCTCTGTAATAGAGTCTAAAGTTTGGTATTGAAATTCCTCCTGCACTGTTCTTTCTGCTAAGAAGTGTTTTTGCTATACGGGCTCTTTTATTATTCCATATGAAATTTTGGATTGCCTCTTCTATTTCTTTAAAGAATGACATTGGGATATTGATGGGTATTGCATTGAATTTGTAGATAGCTCTTGGCAAGACTGTCATTTTCACAATGTTGATTCTTCCAGTCCAGGAGCATGGGAGGTTTTTTCATTTCCTTAGTTCTGCTTTAATTTCCTTTTTTAGGGTTTTAAAGTTTTCGTCAAAAAGGTCCTTTACATTCTTAGTTAAGCTAATTCCTAGGTACTTTATTTTCTTTGAGGCTATTGTGAAAGGAGTTTCTTTCCTGATTATTGCCTCGTTCCTCTTACTGTTGGCGTAAAGGAAGGCAGTTGATTTTTGAGGGTTGATTTTATAGCCTGCTACTCTTCCAAAGCTTTGAATCAGCTCAAGGATCTTGGGAGTAGAGTCTATGGGATTCTTTAAATACAGAATCATGTCATCTGCAAAGAGGGATAGTTTTATTTCCTCTTTCCCTACTTGGATCCCCTTTATGCTTGCTTCTTGCCTTATTGCACTGGCTAGGAATTCTAGTACTATGTTAAAAAGGAGTGGAGAGAGTGGGCATCCTTGTCTCGTTCCTGATTTTATAGGGAATGGCTTTAGCTTTTTGCCATTAAGTATAATACTAGCTGTGGGTTTGTCATACACAGCCTTTATTATATTGAGGAATGTTCCATGGATTCCTAGTTTCTCCAGAGCTTTATCATAAAGGGGTGTTGGATCTTGTTAAATGCCTTTTCTGCATCTATTGAGACAATCATGTGACTTTTGTCCTTGCTCCTGTTGATGTGTTGAATTATATTAATTGATTTGCGTATGTTGAACCAGCTTTGCCTCCCGTGATGAATCCAGATTGATCATAGTGTATAATTTTTTTGATGAGTTTTTGTAGACGGTTGGCCAGTATTTTGTTGAGAAGTTTTGCATCGATGTTCATCAAAGATATAGGTCTATAGTTCTCTTTCTTTGATGAATCTCTGTCTGGTTTGGGGATGAGGGTTATACTGACTTCATAGAATGAGTTTGGTAAGGAACCTTCATTTTCAATTTCGTTGAAGAGCTTGAGGAGTATTGGTGTGAGCTCTGCTTTGAAGACCTTATAGAATTCAGCTGTAAATCCATCTGGCCCTGGGCTTTTCTTAGGTGGAAGTTCTCTAATTGCCATTTCTATTTCAGAGCTTGAAATAGGCCTGTTGAGTTGGCTTAGTTCTTATTGGTTCAGTGTGGGTATGTTAATATTGGCTAGGAATTCATCCATTTCATCTAGATTCTCAAATTTGTTGGCATAAAGGTTTGAGAAGTATTCCCTCATGATATTCTGGATCTTGGTAATTTCTGTCGTGATATTACCATTTTCATCTGTGATTTTGTTTATTTCAATATGCTCTCTTCTTGTTTTGGTAAGATTTGCTAAGGGCTTGTCAATTTTGTTAATTCTTTCAAAGAACCAACTCCTTGTTTTGTTGATTCTTTCTATAGTTTTTTTTGGATTTCAAATCATTTAATTCTGCTTTGTTTTTAATAATTTGCTTTCTTCTTACTGGGATTAGGGTTGGTTTGTTGCTCTTTTTCCAGGATCTTAAGGTGCGACATTAACTTGTTGGTTTGCAATTTTTCCAACTTGTTGTTGTAGGCACTCAGCGCTATAAATTTTCCTCTGAGTACTGCCTTTGCTGTGCCCCAAAGGAGTTGGTATTTTGTGTGCTCCTTACTGTTAAATTTCATAAACTGTTGAATTTCTGTTCTGATCTCTTCGATGACCCATTGGTGATTCAACAATGTGTTGTTCAGTCTCCATGAGTTACAGGGTTTTCGTTGGTAGAGATGTGTGTTCAGTTCCAGTTTGATGCCTTTGTGGTCTGAGAGGGTGCATGGAATAATTTCAGTGTTTCTGAATCTGACCAGGTTTGTTTTATGGCCTAAGATGTGATCTATTTTGGAAAATGTTCCATGTGCTGCTGAGAAAAACGTATATTGTGTTGTTGCTGGGTGGAATATTCTGCAGATGTCTTGATCTATATAGTTGTTCAGTTCTAAGTTTTCTCTGTTGAGTTTTTGCCTGGTTGATCTGTCCATAGATGAGAGTGGTGTGTTAAAGTCACTGACAATCACTGTATTTCGATCTATGTATGGTTTCATTGTAAGTAAAGTTTGCTTGATAAAGTTTGGAGCTCCGGGATTGGGTGTGTAAATATTTAGGATCATTATGTCTTCCTGGAGGAAAGATCCCTTTAGTAGTATGTAGTAACCTTCTTTTTCTTTTCTTACAAAGTTTGGTTTGAAGTCTATTTTATCTGATATGAGGATGGCAACTCCAGCCTGTTTATGGGGGCCATTAGCTTGATAGGTTTTATTCCAACCTCTCACTTTCAAAAGATGATTATTTTTTTGGGTAAGATGTGTCTCTTGAAGACAACAGAACGATGGCTCTTGCTTTTTAATCCAACTAGACAGCCTATGCCGTTTAATTGAGAGAGAGAGTTAAGTCCATTGATATTGAGAGTTAGGATTGAGAGATATTTATTAGGTCCTACCATTTTTAAAAGCTTTTCTTTGGGCCTGTGTCTTGACAGTTCTTGTGGTCCTTAGATGGTATGCTGTTTAGGTGCCATTTCTTTCCCTATATTGCATTTATTTTGGTTTTCTATGTATAGAACATCTTTAAGAATTCTCTGTAGTGTTGGTTTTGTTGGGACATATTGTTGCAGCTTTTCCCTGGAATGGAATGTTTTTATTGTTCCCTCAGTTATGAATGAGAGCTTAGCTGGGTACAGTATTCTTGGTTGGTAGTTATTTGACTTAAGGGCATGACATATATGCTTCCAGTCACTTCTTGCTTGCATGGTCTCTGCTGAGAAATCTGGGGTTATTCTGATTGGTTTTCCTTTATAGGTTACTGACCCCTTTTCCCTGGCTGCCTTTAGGATCCTTTTTTTGGTTTCTATTGATCCAGTTCGGATTACGATGTGGCGGTGGGATGTTCTTTTCTGCTCAGGTCTGTTTGGGGTTCTAAAAGCTTCTTGTATCTGGATGGGCCTGCCCTTCTGGATGTTTGGGAAATTCTCTGAGATGATTTCCTGAAGTATATTTCCAATACCATTGACCTCTTTCTCCAGACCCTCCTCAATACCAATTAGCCTTAAATTAGGCTTCCTAATTGTATCTTGGACCTCCTGAAGCGCTCTCTCATTTTTCCTAGATTTGGATTGACTCATTTTCTGTTCTTTCTCTATAATAACTAAATTATCTTCAGCCCCAGAAATTCTCTCCTCTGCATTGTCTAACTGCTATCAAAGCTATCTACTTTATTTTTCATCTCTCTTGCTTCTAATTGCTCATTTTTGATGCCTTGCATCTCTTCTTTTAGATCATGTATGGATTTCTTTAGCTCCTTGATTTCCATTTGAGTGGTTAGCTCAGTAGCTTTATTTTCTTTGAACATTTGCTGGAGTTCGGTCACCTTTTTATTTGTGGATTCTATGAATTCATCCATCTTTATTTGAACAGCCTTTATTATGGCCTCCTTTATGGCTTCTTCTTTTTCACTTATCACCTTGTTTATGGTTTCCTCTTGTTCAGCTATGGCTTCCTCCCTTATCTCTTTCTTTATATTTTCACATTTTTCATTAATGATGTTTATCAATTGCATTTGTACAGCATTTGGAAGACTCTCCTCTAGGTTTTCCAGTGAATGTTCCATTGGCTGTTTACATTGGGTGAGGGGGGTGGGGGGTGTTGTTTCTTGATTTGACATATTTCTTGAGTTTCTTGTTCTGCCCATTTGAAAATGGGAGCAAGATTAATACTAAACACAATTATAGTTTTTCAGATATAACCAACCTAGACCTCTGTAGCTGGCAGACTCTAGATGTTCACAAGTTTTGATTGGTGTTATCACTCTTTCTTTTTGTGCAGTTACCGACCAGTCTAATAATCCACTGATAAGCGATTTATACCCAAAACAATAAGCCTCTCAATCCAATCTCTATTGTCTTTAAGTCCCTCTGAGCCTAGAGAATAATTAAACACCTAGATATACAGTGTTGCTCAACAGCCAACAAGTGTAGATCCATGCAGTATAGGGGTTGAAAGACGAGCCGAGGTCCAGAGATAGAAAAATAGAATGAGAGAGGTCAGGGGGTAAGTAGGTAGCGTATTTGAGTACAAAGTTTGGAAAGTATTAGAGTAAAACTTATGTGTTGCTGCACGACTAGCTCTTAGCCCAACCAGTGGCCTCACAGTGGACCATGGGATGGCTCTGCGAGCTTCTGTCTGAGCGCGGTTGGCGGACGTTTTCCTGTGCTGCTTCCAGGGGCGGCCCCAAGCCAAGGGTCTGGGGATTGAGAGTTTCAGGGGCTCTCAGCAGGACCAGCAGGAGACTCCTCTGTCCCCAGGGGTGGGGCCCAGCTGGGGGCGTGGGCTCCAAGGGCAGAGCCGAGCCTTTTTGGTTCTCAGAAGGGGAGCTTGGCTGCTGGTAGGCCCTTCAGATCCCTGCTGTGTTTCCACTGCTTTGTCAGAGTCTGTGACTGTGGGGGGCCCCTTGGTGGTGTCTTGCTCAGGATTCCCAGCTGGAGGATGCCCGCTCAAGAATTGAGGGGGGGCAGATGCTGGCTCCTATTTTCCCGCACCCCCTACCCACTGTTGTAAGGCAGGGTCCCAATGCCCTCCACTCTCTCCAGTGGCCTGGGAGAGGTGCCTGGTGGGCGGGTGGGAGCTGGGACAGCTCCGCCTCCCCTGGTGGGGTGCTGAGTCTTAGGGTCCGCCTGCTTGTCAGTCTCCAGTCAGAGGGATGGGGGTTGAGCCCGTTGGGCGGGTGGGAGTTGGGACAGCCCCGCCTCCCTTGGTGGGGTGCTGGGTCTTATGGGTAGCCCGCCTGTCAATCTCCAGTCAATGGCCTGAGGGAGGGGGCTGTTGAGGGAAGGGACAGGATCCTAAATTCCTTGCCCCCCTGCTCCCGCCAGTCTTTCTCGGGGGGAGGGGGGGTGTTGGGGTCTGAGTTAAGTTCTATTGCTTGGTACTGACTCTGCTTTCCCGATGTGTTTGGGGACGTGCTGTATTACTCACGCCTCTGCGTCCGTCTGAGGGTGCTCCAAGGTGGTGGGGAGTCTTTCACTCCCCTGGGGTCTCCGCCGCCGCCTGTGTTCTGCGTCTGGGTTCCGCTGCTTCCGCCGTTCACTGTCCCGGTTCTGTGCTGGTTTCTGCAGCCGTTGGGCTCCCAGCCTGGCACCCTCCACTGCCGCTGCTTTTCGTGGATTAGATCCGGGCCCGCCGCTGCTTTCCCAGCGTGGAGCTGGCACCCACTCAAGCCGCTTTTCGCGGCTTGGTCGGGCGCCAGCTGCAGCTTTTCGAGCCTTTCCGTGGCTTTGGTGGCTTGGATCTGGCGGGGAGAGGTGGGGGAGGGGTCTTCGCTTTCCGAATTCTTTGAGAAAGTTGGGTGTGAGCTTTATCTGGATTTCTTTTCCGGTTTGAGTCCTTCTCCGTTGCTTTTTGAGTTTGTTGTGGATTTCTTTAGGTAGTTGGCTCATGGGACTCCCTGGTTCTCTCTTTTTGTCAGAGAGAGCTAGGCTGCATCCCTATTGTCTCGGTGCCATCTTCCTCCCCCCCCCGCACCCCGAGATTCTTAATGTAGTATATATATTGTGTGGATCAGAGAATTAAGAATACAAGCAGTTTTTTTCTAAGATACTAACTTAGGAAATGTAAAGAGTAAGTTTTGTTTTCAAAACTTGCCTGAAATGAAGATTGAATTTTTGTCATCAAGCTACATATATGTATTTGGTTTAATGTTCCAGTGCTGATGATGAACTCAGGGCCTCAAAATCAGGTTGTGGCACTCTTTCCTTGGCTTTTCAATTCAAGGCTGGTGCTCTATCACTTGAGCCTTATTCCCACTTCTGCTTTCCTGGTGATTAATTGGAGAAAAATTGTTTAGGACTTTTCTGCCGAGGCTGCGATCAAACTGCAATACTCAGATCTCTGACTTCTGAGTAGCTAGGATTACAGGCATGAGGCAACAATGCTTGGCTACAGATTACATAATCTCTACAAACATTCAAAAACTATATATGACAGCCAGAACATTCATACAGTAGAATGGTATCTGGAGTACCGATATCTTTAAGTTTTCAACACCATCTCAGCAATGTAGAATAACTGACGATTTATATCAGTTCTCTATTTTATCAAATGATTAGGATAGTATATGTTCAGAGTTTGAATTAAAATGAAATGAGATGCACAGGTGACTACCTGAAATTTGGGGGAGGGGATGGAAACAATGATGATATGAATCAAAGTTGTTTGATAGTAGCGCAGCATATCACAAAACAACCAAACTCATTTTAGTAATGAAAATGGTTTAGATCTACTAATTATAGTCATATAATAGTGTGATCAAATTAACTTTCAAAATGAAGTGGAATGTTTACTAGTGGTTCATACTGATATTTTGTGTACTGGGGAGGCATTTTTTTTTATTTTTGCTTACTTTTTTCAAAACAAACTATAGTCTAAAGGATGCCTTAGGTAATAAACATTTCTCATACACACCTCTTCTTTAGTCTACGGTGTTTGACAGTCTTACCAATTGATAGCATTGACATTCCCCAAAATAATCACTTTGGAGAAGTTAAGTTGGTGCAGGCTACTTTTATTGAAAAAAATTACTTTCATAAGAATAGACAGTAGTTATTTTTCCATTGCTGGTTAGGTGCAGTTAGCCATAATTTCATCATATAAGGTGTCTATCCCCAGTGCTCTATTAAGATTAGAGGGCCAGACAGACAGGAAAGAGTTAAGTTACTTCTACAGTTCTTTTTCTTTCCAATATGTCACTTTTTTCTCATTTTTAACATGATATTATTTCTGTCCTTTGGGTAAAGTATTTGATTGAACATTTAAGTTACTTTTTTGATTGTCAGTTCATACTGCTTTATCTTAATAATGACATGGGTGTGTAACCTCTCATTACCACTACCTTTCTTATATGTTACAAATTCACAATGAGTTTATCATCTTATGTCTATTCTGTTATATAAAAATGTAGGTGATTCTATATGGATTTTTATGGCAAAAATGTAAATAAAATACATAGGTATGAGTCAGAGTTAAGTTTAAAGTCGAATATTTCAGCCCCTTACACAGGCTAAAAATTCTGTATCGATGATTAATTAATACATTGAGACAAACTGGTTTTAAAATTCTATAAACCATGAGTCACAGAAATATTTGGGTTCTTAATTCCTTCTTTTATGAGAGTCCACAAGTCCCTCATCAATAAAATAATAAAATTAGATTACACATTAATAATTGTTTTTTCTTTTGAGTGGTACTGGGATTTGAGCTCAGGGCATCATACTTACTCAGTAGATGCTTTATTACTTACACCATGCTGTTTAACATTAGTTATTTTTGAAATAGTGTCTTACATTTATGCCTGAGGAAGCCCTAGACCACAGTCCAAGGTCACACACCAAAATACCCAGATTTCAGTTGGTGGAAATGAAAGTCTCATTAAGCAAGTCTTGAACAACAAATTTTCATCCCTCCCTCCTTCATAGCTAAAACTCAAGGCATGAACCACCCATAACAGGCTCTTCATTTTCTTATACTTTCAAATGTGTTTTAGTCAATGAGTTTGTAAAAAATTAAGGGGACATACAAGAGAAAAATTTACTCATATATAGGTTTTATGCACTGGCAACTGAAAGAAAAACGACAAACTTCTGTGGTGAGAAATGTAAATTCTATATCTGCCTCATTGGGAACAGTCTTTGGCCTATTGGAAAGTAATATTCCTCTTGCCTGAAGAAACAAAACCTTGGGTTTACCTATACTATACTAAAGAGATGTAGAAAAGAAGAAAATTTAAGTCTTTTAAATTGCTGAAAAGACAATGAAATTCGTAGACTTAAATTAATATATCATTCTAATGATTTTGGTTCTCAGAACTACTCATTGATTGTTATATTTTATTTGTTCTGAGTCTATGAATGGAGAAAGTACAATTAAAATTAGAGGAATATGAATAGAAAAACTAGGATAGTAAAATAGAAATGTGGAAACAACAAATTGTGGGTAAGAGACATCACTCATATTTTATTCAATCTGTGTCTTTCTAGAATAAGAAGAGACATTAGAAATCACATTCCTTTTATGGAAAATTTTGAAAATATCTATTTTTTAGAGAAAGGACAGAAAATATTTATAGCATTGAAGGAAAAAAATAACTGTTTCATTTCTCGTCATATTACCAACATTTATATTTCACTGTATGTTGATACATTATTACATAAAATGTTAATCAAAAGAGCGATGATAATTTTAATGAAGAAACATAATTCGAAAGAAAAAATATAGAGAATATCGTCATGTCTCAGGCAATGCTAATGAATGTTGGGAATTGTGAGAGGCCATAAAACTCCACAATAGAAAAAAGATTCATAAACTCTGGGATTTAGAAAATGAAATTGCAAAACTGATGCTTGGACATATTTAAAATAAAATTCCTGTCCAATCTGATAATTATAGCAAGCATAAAATTAAGTTCATTCCCTAGTACAAAGGAGAAATACAGAAAAAGAAATGATGAAAAAAAAATGTTTTTCTAACCAGTACCCAGAATTCATTTAACAAAAAACTGTATTAATAGAATGAAGACTGAGAAGTGGAAGAAGTGAAAGGAAAGGATTCAACTTGAAGATGAGCAGAAAAGCTAGTATATCTTGAATAAATGATACCCATATATACATAATGTAAAGGAAGAGACTGAGCTTTCTCCTCTATACTGTGACTACAGTATTCCAGACAGGCATTTATAGGGCATTAACCAAATATTATTAGTATAGTGTCCAACGAAACGTTTGACATGATGTAGATATTAAAATAAATACTGACAAAGTAATGTTTATTTTTTATAATTACGGGAAAATACTATTTCTGCTAATGAGCTTGAGATTTCCCATCTATAAACAGAGGAAGAGTTACATTTATTGTTTCTCTTTAGTCAACATCCTAAACCACCTCCATCCTTCCCTAAGTTTCTGAGTTATTTCTTCCTCTCTTCGATGTTACACAGCCTCTTGTTATTCTAAGGCATCAAGTTGTCACCAGGATCTTTGCAGTTGTTCTTCTTTTACTCTGGAGCTCCACGAGCCTCTTCCCTGCTTCCCTCTGATTTGTCACTTTCTCCGTGACTCCTATTCAACATTTCGTATAAAGGTAATGTTTTGTCCTATACCCAGAATCACAAATTTTTATTTTGCTCTTATCTTATCCAAGTCACTTCCCAGCAAGAGAATAGTTCCTTTGCTCTTTATGTCTGTTTTTCACTTCAGGTCTTTCTTCTTAAAAATATAAATAGCATACTGTGATAAGTGTCTACTTTGTTAATGGTGTCCTCTAAGAATCTCATTTATCAGAACTTGATTCACCAAAGGCTACTACATATATTACTTGGTGAAATAAACACACAAACTATCTCCAATTAATTCAGAACATAAATATAAGTCTTATTAACACTTGTTCAAAGATGTACTGAAAACATAAGAATTGTGTTTTGAGTGTTCAGACTAGTAGATAGCATACTGCAACAGTCCCCAAAGAGAAAGAGGGCCACAATGTCTATTCAGGAAAACATTTCTCTGTGTGGTATGTTTCTTCCTCATGGGATGTCATGCACTATATTCTCTTATATTCCCAGGTTCTCTATTCTAGTTTGCCTTACATCAGAAAATATAAAAATATAATGATGGATAACATATTTGCCTTTCTCCACATAAAATTTGGAGTGAATCTTGTTGGTTAATATGTAAAATCTAACATTTGCTATTTTGGGCATGTATATTTTACTGATATTACAAGGCATTTTATATGGATGACTGTCATAACTAACTAATAAGTACAATTCATAATAAGTCCCTCCACATTCCCATATTATCTAGGTTTGCATTCCACCAGACCATGCACAGAGGTATATGTCATAATGATTTAAGGGAGTGGAGGTTTGAATATTGGCTTTCATGTTCTGAATATATGACCTTAGCCTGGTTTACTAAGCTCTCTGGGACACTTTATCAACATTAATCAATTTGTAAACCTACTTCAAAAAGACAAAAGAAAGGTAGTTGACAAAATCTCAATATATGTTGTTTTCATTATTATAATTAATGTACATTTATGAGTATTTCATTTTTCATCTAAATTCTAGAACATAAGCTTAGACAGTTATCAATGTAAATCTGATGTTGATGGAAATAGTCCTAATTATATTAAGTATTTTCCTAGATAGCATAAAATATTTGACAGAGTTAGAGGATTGTGTGTATTCATGTGTGTGAGTGTGTGCATGAGAGAGAGAGAGGTAGAGAGAGAGAGAGAAAGAGAGAGGTAGAGAGAGAGAGAGAGAGAGACACAGACAGACAGACAGACAGACAGACAGACAGACAGACAGACAGAGAGACAATGTCCTGGACTTAAAACTCAAAGCTTGGGTGCTGTACCTGAGCTTTTAAACTATAAGCTAGTGCTCTACCACTCAAGCCACAGTTCTATTTCTGGCTTTTTGGTACTTACATATAAGAGTCTTATGGCTTTACTTCCTAGACTGGTTCTAAACATGAATCCTCATATCTCAGTCTTCTGAATAGGTAGGCCTACAGATGTGATCCACTAGCACAAGCCTGAGTTAGATGATCTTTATGATCTTTAAGCAGAATTTACTAAACAAGCTGAAAAATTCCTAGGACTTTATGAGGAGTGGTTATTTTGGTGATTCTTGTAAGTTATCTTAATGTACATCTAGCCAACATTAATGTGTGTGAGTATTATACTGAAAAAAGGAATAATTCAAGTTGACTATTATTACTCATACTTTTACAAATGGCACATGGTAAGTACGGTTAGTGATATAGTTCTTAAGGATTCCTAAATCTATGTAATGTAAACTCAAGCCACTGATGTCTTTCTGTTTAATGTATCAATGATTATTAATCCAGTCTCTTCCTTCATATGCTTCATAAGCAAAAAGAAGCAATGATGAAATCTAAATTATCCCTCTTAACTTTTAAGTACAGAAAAAAATGAACTTGATAGAAAAATTTCAGAGTACAGAATACCAACTGATTTAGTACTTCATCCATGTACACAGAATTTTTACAGACATCACATCACTCTGTGAGTTAACAATGGAGTACTAGTTATAGAGAAGTATGTAGAAAGATGAACTTATGGTAAGAGTTAACCTAAACTGAAGGAGTATCATGGAGGTACTAAAAGCTAACCTTTCAGGTAAAATTTCCCTGAAAAAGAAATAAAGCCTAGCAAAGTCAATAGGGCAAAGTTCCTCCCATTGAAGTTCTGCTGCCCTGATGTTGGCCTTCAGCAGTCATATATGCAATCCGCTACACATCACATCACCAAGACTGAGCAGTCATGCATGCATGCAGACCCCTGGTCATTGCATCATCGCATCACCCTTGGAAGATTTTCATGTGAATCACAGTCTGAGAGGACCCCCAAAATACATCCAAGTGGGCTTGTGCAAGTTACATGGAGCCTCTAAACGGATGTGGGGAATAATATGGCCCAGGGGCTATCAAATGATCTTGAGATTCAAGTAGCTCTTTCCTAGTAAAATGATATTAACCTCTGCACAATCTACTTTATGTTGTTCCCCACTTATCTGCTAAGAGCTCTGCTTATGTTTTCCTTTAATAAATCTTTGCCACGTTACTTCTCCCTTTGTGTCCATTTACTTATTCTTCCAGACCATTGAGACAATGGAGCTCATCCAGATGCTGCATTTGCTAGTATCAGTTTTCTAATCATGCCTTCAGAACTTAAGGTTTCATTCTCACTTTAATCTCTGGAAAAGGGAAATATGTTTACGGCCACATAATAAGATGTTATTACTTGCAAATGAATTAACATTGAGCATATATTTTATCACATGTTCTGTAATGAAATCAGTAGGTAGCACCATGCATCTATTCTCATATTCAGCATTCTTGCAGAATAACCTGTGTGTGTGTGTGTGTGTGTGTGTGTGTGTGTGTGTGTGTGTTGTTCCTGAGGCTTGAATTTTGGCTTTGTATATCTAAACCTTTGTGCATCTACAGTATTTCAGTCATTAAATTTTAAGGAAGAATTATTAATAGTAGCAGAAATTCTATATGGGATAAGCCCATATTATAACTTCACTATTATTTTCTTCTATTTTTGATTAATACTAAATAAGTAGAATGAAATAGAATGCCAAGTCAATCAGATGCATGATCATCTGAGTCATTCAAAAGTTTGTTGTTAACAGTACATTCTGAAAAGTTAAAAATAAACAGAGAAGTGAATATGATTAATATTAGTCCTGTACAGGTATCTTTAACTTAGGAAATATTCTAAAATTACCAGTGATTGACTCAAGGACACAAATAATGCTTTTGGATCTGTAGTTCTGAAATCAGGGAAGCCAAAGTGATTTTGTACATGTCACATTATGTGTAATTGGTTTTCAGAAGAGAAACAGAGATGACTTGGGGAAAAGTGTCATAGAAAGTGGGAGGAGGTCAGGGGAAAGAGAACGGGAAAGTTCTATCCGAAGTCATATCTACATTTTTTCTCACTTCCATTCTTCATGCTTATATTTAGAACTTATTCCCCAGGAATGTGGTCACATGTAATTGTTATGGAAATTACATTAACTTTTTTGAATAAAAAATTAATTGTTTTTGTTTAAAATGTTTAACGTACTATTAAGAAAACCCAATAGTAGAAAACTAGTTTCTTAGTAAGCAGACATTTCTGCACTATCCATCTTTCAAGGAATAAAGAGCATATTCTAAGGAGTAGATGTACTGTATGGTGAGGCTTGTAGTCACACCTGCTGAGAGGAGCAGCTCTAGGTGGATTACTCAGCCAATATCACTCCACAGTTGTTCAGCTTGGCCCCCTATGCTCCAGCAGCATCATGTTGAAGGCAATATCCAGAATGCAGCCTTAAAATAGGTCTGTGGGTTGAGGAGTGGGAGGAAGGTTCATGTTGCCATTACGACACAATCTGAGTCACTACTCCAAGGACATGAGGCTGTTCTAAACTTGTGGAGGAAAACCTATGTGCTCCACAGCAGACGGGGAGTGGAATGGGGAATAGCTTGTTTCCTTGTGTGCTCCATGTAAGTAATATTGCTTGGATATGCCCAACAAATTAATGTGTTTGGTGGTAGAGTGGCATTGAACTGCCCACATGAATAACTGAGTGGGTGTAGCTCAGTGCCAACTCTGTTTTCTATGCTGCTAGTGTAGCTGAGTGAGAAAGTACATTTTCAGCAAGTACAGGGGAATAAGATTCAGGTGAGTCCTTTCCATCAACTCAGACTAAATTCATCTTGAAGGGTGGGGGGAGAGGCTAAGGAACGTCTTACCTCAAAGCCTGTTTTAGGCTCTTTTTAAATTAAAACAAGAATCTCTATCCAAATATTTTAAAAAGCGGTCAATGCATTTTTTTAAGTTACTAGTATTTTTGTTTTTTTCTTTCATTTATTTTTTCATTTGATTTTTTATTATCAAGGTATTTTTATTTGTTTTATGAAAGTTACTAGTGTCCTTTGCATGCCTTTGATGTCCTACAGGAGTATGCATTCATTTTCTCCACCCATAAAAGAATTAAAGGGAAGAAAAGTGTTTAAACAGAGTAAGTTTATTTTAAAGTGAACGGAAAGGTGAAGCCCACTGGGGTCCAGTTTATATAGTACAGCCTTCCTTCCATGTCTCTTCCTGGGGATTTGTGTGTTTGAGGGCTTGTCCATGCACTGCTGGGTCCTATTGGTGAAATAGTCTCCCTGAGCAAAGGAGCAGCATGTGAACAGGAAACTGACACAGTATGGTTACAAGAAGCACCATGACAAACTACATGTTACTTGCCACATGTTATATTTAACAGTTCTGCTTCACCTTGAAACTGGTAGTAATATTTGAGATGAGAGCTGTCTAGTTTCATTGCACTCTATAATTAGAGTTTCTCATTATTAGAGCAATAGCTCAGGATTCAAATAAACAACCAGGGATTTTGACAATTGTGGAAAATAGTACTGAAAAAGCACTACAAGAAAATGAATATTAAATACCTACAAGGAAAATAGAATCACCTTACTCACCTACTGAATAAAATGAATAATTACATTTGTAAAGGCATATTACAAAGGGTCATGGAAACTTGGCCAGCTAAAATACAGACAAATCACTTTTTTAGCCCATTCTTTTGGTGTTCAGCTCTGGGACTTCATCATTTCCGAAGTCAGAATCTCCTGAGAAGAATTTCTTGCCAACAGAGGGTTCACATACTAAAGCAGACAATGTTTGGGATTATTCTGTATGTCTCTACTATAAATAGAATACTCTAAGTATACTGTTTTGAGCTATTCAAGCGATTGGTAATCAGAAGTGGCAGACTTCAAGATAAAGGCCAAACATGATGAATTCAAACCATAACCCTTAATCCTTAATTTAAACTAGCCAGTTAGCTGGTAAAGGTAATGATTTGTCCTGCGTTTATTCATTTAGTGTTAATCACAGGGATTCACATATTTGAAATCCCCAGCAATCAGAAACCTGTAAGAGGATTCAGGGACGTGTGTTCTGCTTTATGCAACTGATTTGCAAAACAATGAGGCTGGTAATGATGGAAAAGATTTAACTGGCTCTCCTTGTATCTCCTCTGTCTGAACTGATTGTTATTTGTAAAGAAGAATCTTGGGAGCCTGTGGTTCCCACAGGAAGCTGCACAGACATGCTCTGGGTTAGGGATGACATCCTGTGTCAGGGATCAGAAATCAGTCAGCTAATAGCTTTGCACTTAGCATTGTCTACATTTTTTTCCATGTTAAAGGCCAATTTTCTAACACATGAAGTCATTTTCACATCCTTGATATATTGTAGACTGGATGATTCTGTGAAAATAGCACCAGTTTAAGTGATTTATTTTTAAAGCTAGCTAACTTACTGAATATTTTATGCATCAAATAGCTTTATAATTTATATTTATGTACGTAATTCACATCCACAAAACACAGAACAACCTGTGCCAGAGTGGAGTATACATTGTAGGGGCACATCTTGTCATTATTTGCTAAATGGTGTGTTATAACAAAAAATTGTTTTAGTGAACAAAGAGTACATCAGTCTCTTTCATTGTCAGAAAGAGGTAACATCTGCGGGTGTTTTCACTGTAAATATTGTTTTAATTATTCCTAGGAAGACTTGATACGGTTATGTTCATTTTCTCCAATTTATACATGAGGACATTAGAAATATCTCAAGTATTTAGAGATGAAAAATCTATTATAAGTGGATACATTCATATCAGTTTTGAAAATTCACATAATTCCCTTTAAGTTAACATTAAAAGATAAATTTCTGGGAAACAAACTCAGAAGAATTTAAAATTGGTAAAACACACAAATAAACAAAAAAAAAACAATGTAGAAAATAACAGAATGTTACTTTACTTGTGACCTACCACACAAGGAACAAAAAGAATACAGGAGAGGGAGAAGGAATGTAAAAACAATCCCTCCCTCCTTTCCTTTTGCAAAAAAGGATGATAAAAATAGGTATTTTACAATAGAGAGAAGAAGAAATAGAAGATAAGAAGGAAGGAAAGAAGGAAGGAAGGAAAGGAAGGAAATGGGGGAGGGAGGGAGAGTAAAAAAGAAAAAAACTGAAAAATGGAAAGAAAAATACATCTGCCACTTTCTTCCCCCTTCCACTCCTTAGCTCTGCTCTCTCCTCCTACACAGCTTCTGTCCTGGAGCTTGTGTTATGGTTTCATAATCTGTGCTTTGTGAATTAAGAACATTTCTTTGGCAGCTTCTCCTTACCTACAGGGTGCATGATATATTGGCCTCTGTGACAGAGTCAGATTCTGCTCAAATTCTCACAATTGCTAGTAAATACCATGACTCCTGGGGTAGGGAGAGTTAAAGCAGAAACAACAGCAGGTGCTGCATCTGTTTGGTGAAGGGGCAGAGTTAGGAAGTGTTGGTGACTCAGTGACAGTTCTATTGATTTTTTTCCTTCTATTTTGGGGGAAGGGTGAAGAGATGATGCAGAGGTAATGCATCAGCACTGAATGCATCCTGGCAACAGGATTTACACTTTGCTCTTATTTTTAGTTTGTTTTGTGAAGTGTAATTTTACAATTACTAATTATGTCACATTGTTCATTTATAGTCTACTACCAGAGGATCAAGTTGCAGACACCTGATTAAATGTGGATGCCAGAACTTGCAGTTATTTTCCAATTCAATTTGTACTTACTTAAAAAAAAATATGGATCATGTGGCATGAACTCTGGGGCTGGGTGCTGTCTCTGAGCTATTCAGCTGAAGGCTATGCCCTTCCCCTGGAGTCATAGCCCAACTTCCCATTTTCTAGTGATTAAGATCATATTCTGTAGCTCTTGAGTTGGTTTTGAATTGTGATCCTCAGATCTCAGTCTCCTGAATAGCTAGAATTACAGGCATGAGCCACTGCACCTGGCTATATTTATTTTTCTTTTTTGTTTTTTTAAATATTCATGTTTTTATTTTATTGCTGGGATAATGTATAGAGGGGTTACAGTTACATTCATAGACCATTATTTCTTGCCCATCGATATGCCTTTTTATTTTTTGTCCCAGTTTCCTTCCCCCCACCCTCTACCAATCATCTTGTTTTCCCTCCTTCCCTTCCCTATTTCAAATAAACAAATAAATGTATATACAATATACCAGGTAACAAAGTTAGATATAGTAACAACATGTAATTAACTATAAGGATAAAAAAAAGAGAAAAGAACAGAGTACATTAAGAACAACAATGACACAAGATAAAAGTTCTTGTTTCCATATCCTAGAGTTCATTTCATCGAGTCTTATCCTATATGACCTTATGTACATAGGTTTTGAACTATTGTAATCCTCTACTAAGAGAGTCTTAGATGTGCACTAATTATTATAAATGAGGGAGACAATTGAACATATGTACTTACTTTTCTTTAAACAAGAGCATGCCTGAGGAACAATGTAATAGAACTGAAATCACAGAAATCAATCCACCTATGGCCACCTAATCTTTGATAAGGGAGCCAAAAAATAGAATGGAAGAAAGACAGCCTCTTCAACAAGTGATGCTGGCAGAACTGGATAAAACTGCAGAAAACTAAAGTTGGATCCTTTCATAGCACCCTGCATCAGGATTAATTCCAAATGGATCCAAGACCTTGAGGTCAAAGCATACACCCTGAAAACTTTAGAAAAAGGAATAGGAGATACACTAAGTCTCCTTGGCACAGGTTGAAATGTCTTAATAAAGACACAGAAACACAACAAATTCAAATTTTATTCTAAAGCTGATGTACAAAGTGTTACAGTTATATAAGTCAGGTAATGAATATATTTCCTTTTTTTAATCAATATTACCCCTCCCTCATTTTTCCCACTTTCCCCCTTCCAACACCCTCCCCCCAAGTTGTAAAGTTCATCTCCAACATAGTGTCTAGGGAATATCATTGTTACATTGATTCACCCTTTGTCCCACCATTTCTGTGACTTCCCTTCCCTTCCCAAAGCAAATTAACTATATACAAGACAAAGGGTGCAGAAATTAATAAAAACAGTGACATCAGGGAACAAATCATAGGAACAAAAAGAAAGACAAAAGGAATAATTGTGAACAGTACCATTAAAAAAAAGAATAGACCACTTTTTAAACTGATTTAAAATGTAAGTTTGTTTCTAATTTTTATTTTTATTACTCCTTTACCAGCAAGGCTTGGGTTTCTTTCTAAAGCATATTACCTGGCCCATTTTTAGCCATGTAAATGCTAAATATACAAACTATTGTTTGTATATTTATTTTCACCTTGGAAATCATTAGAATGATAGTGTTTTGGTATTGATTATTTAAAAACATACATTTATAGCCAATTCAGAGAGACAAATGGCACATGTTTTTTTTTCCCATATGTGGTAGCTAGATCTAAAATATAAGTGAAAATGTAATCTAACCAGGACTCTAGGCATGGACACATACACAGACTGAAAGATACCCTTAAGAGAGGAACATTTAAAATAGTATTTGTTACAACAAATTCCAAGAAGTAGAAGTATGAGACTTTTAATGTTATTTTTGTTATTGTCAGTGGTGGTGTTTGTTTTTACTTTAGGCTTTTCTTTCTTTGGGGTAGAAATAGAAAAGGGGGTCCCAGAAAGGGAGGGAGGAAGGGTGAACAAATGAAATAATGGTTTTCAGTATATACTATGTGAAAATGATCTATGTAACTTGTGGATGTGGATAGGATGCAAAAACTGAAGAAAAGCAAAGAAAGGGATTGCATTGTCATAAAAAAAGAGAACAGAACAGAAAAAAAAGGTACTGATTACCTGACTTATGAAATGGGAAATCTTTTTTTACAACATCAGAATAATAGCAATAAAATAATGAATCAAAATAGAAGAATAAATTCACAATTTTACAGCACTCTGTTTTAGTCTTTTCCCTCTCTGGTTTAGTCTTAAATGTCCATAGCTATTATGTAATTAATGCATAATTCAGTAGAAAAACCCAATTTTCCTGGGGGAATTTTATTTGATTGTTTGTTCTGTGCTTACTAGCGTGCTAGAATGCTAGAATTGAACATGTGAAAAAGTTTCCATAGTGATAACCTGATCACAACAACCTCATCTTGTTCACAGGTATAGATAGATAGATAGATAGATAGATAGATAGATAGATAGATAGATAGATAGATAGATAGATAGACATATATATATTCTAGCATATACATATACTAGAAATTCATATACAATATTTATATAGAGTGACACACAGTTATAGAGAGACACTATAGAGAGATGCAGAGACACCGTTATAGAGAGATACATAGTTTTGGTGATTGACTTGAGATGTGTGACACATGATGTCTGTCATATGTTATGGGCTTTCTTCTGATCTCTTTTTCAATTCTTATCATTGGCCTGACATTATGAGTAAGTTAGGAAGAAAATTAATTACATTACCACTACCAAAAGTAATGTTCTGTATTTTTCATAGCATAAACAAGATTTTATGTCTGTTATTTTATAGATGAAGACATTTGTAAAGAGAAAACAGTATATAGTTTAGGAAAACCTTTCTGAAAAGGACACATAAATGTTTCATCAAGCTTCACCATTCTGTTGCTTATGCCTATAATCCTACCATCAGAGTCTGAGATCTGAGAAATAAAATTGAAAGACAGTCTTGGTAAGGAAGTCCATGAGACGCTTATCTCTAATTAACAAAAATTAGTCAGAAGTAGAGCAAAAAAAAAATCTAAGGCAGGTTATGAGTTTAAGCCTTGGTTCTGACATTCTACTGTATGTGTATATGTGTGCACATGTACAGACACACACACACACACATTCTATTGTGATTTTCTCTTAACACAGTCAAATATTTATAAATTAAAGGCTAGATATGTAGAACTTTTTCATATCACACCAATTCTTAGGAGAAAGAACAGCACAGGAGGAATTTCAATACCAAAGTTTAGACTCTGTTACAGAGTTATAGCAAACAAAACAGCTTTGTACTGGGACAAGAACAGGTCTGAGGACCAATGGAATAGAACTGAAGATGCAGAAATCAACCCACAGACCCATGGCCATCTAATCTTTGATAAGGGAGCCTAAAAAATAGAATGGAAGAAAGACAGCCTCTTCAACAAGTGGTGATGGCAGAACTGGTTAAGAACCTGCAGAAAACTAAGGTTGGACCTTCTTTGTCACTCTGCACCAGGATTAACTCCAGATGGATCAAAGACCTTGAGGTAAAAGCAGATACACTGAAAAACTTTACAAGAAAGAATAAGGGATACACTAAGTCTCCTCGAAACTTTCTTAATAAAAACCCAGAGACATACCAAATCAAAGAGTTTGGATAAGTGGGTTTGCATTAAACTTCAGAGCTTCTATATGGCAAAGGACATAGATAGCAAGTTAAATAGAAAGCCCACAGAGTGGGAAAAGATCTTCACTAACCACACAACAGACAAAGGCCTCATTTCTAAAATATATCAATAGCTCAAAAAAATTGAATCCCTCCAAAACTAATCTTCAAAGAAATAACTATCCCATTAAAAACTGCGCCAAAGACTTAAAGAGAGTCTTCTCTGAAGAAGAAATAAGAATGGTCTATAGACACATGAAGAAATGCTCATCATCACTGGCCATAAAAGAAATGCAAATCAAAACAACTCAGAGATTCTACCTCACTCCAGTTAGAATGGCCAGGATCAAGAAATCTAATAACAACAGATGCTGGAGGGGATGTGGCCAGGAGGGATCACTACTATACTGTTGGTGAGAGTGCAAACTCGTTTAACCACTATGGAAAGCAGTATGGTAGTTGCTCAAAAGACTAAACATAGAGCTCCCCTATAGCCCAGCAATTTAATTACTTGGCATTTTCCCAATTGTCCAGAAATAAGGACATAATAATCCACCAGCACAGCGATGTTCATTGCAGCACTATTTACCATAGTGAAGATATGGAACCAACCTAAATGTCCCTCATTTGATGACTGGATAAACAAGATGTGGTATTTATATACAATAGAATTCTATGAGCCATAAGAAAGAAGTGCATAGCCCCATTTGTAAGAAAATGGAAAGACTTGGAAAAAAATCATATTAAGTGAAGTAAGGTAGACTCAAAAGAACATAGGCTAAGTGGTTTCCCTCATTTGTCATGATTAGTATAAATCTTGGACTTTTCTAGCAGAGGTTTGCCATAGTGCAATACCTAGATATATAAGGCCATATAGGATGAGGCTAAGTGAAAGGAGCTCCAAGATATAGAAACAAGAGCCATATAATGTGTGATTGTTGTTAATGTACTATGTTATTTTTCATCTATTGTGTTGTCCCTTGGTTATATCATATTGTTACAATATCTTACCTTGTTATCTGCTATATTGTATACATGTTTATTTGTTTATTTGAAATTGGGGGAAGGAGAAAAAACAAGATGAGGGAAGGGGGTGGGTAGAGGGAAATTTGGGCAAAAATATGAGAAAGGGTAGCAATGTTTGTGAAGTAATGCACTTTCTATCCGGTGAATATAATGTAACCTTTCTTTTAATTACATTAAAAAGGATTTAGCATTACTAATGCTTAAACACTATTTGTGAGGTAGAGAAATACCAGGTAAACAGCCTACCAGAAAACCCCTGCCTAATTCAGACTTGGGATAGAGTTTTGTCTACACACACCTAAGTTAGGCAGTATTTTGTCTCTCTACTTAAAGTAACACCAACAGAATTCATTTTAAAGATAAATTATCTTAAGATTCAGAAAGTAGAATTCAGTTGCTTCACCAAGTAAGCTCACGAGGAATGGGACTGAGATTCAAGTTCAGGTGTTACTGATTTAGGCATCAGAACTCATGGTGAAGGTGCCAAGGCAAAGTAAGGAAGAAACACTGTTTGGAGGACCACTGGTGACTTTGTCAAGATGTTTGCAGATGAGTGGGGTGCCTGGGATGTGAGCACCATGTTGAAGTTAAAAACAAAAGCAGAATCGTCTTTTCTCAAAAAGTTGGTGTGCCTAACAGAAGACAGACATGAAAGAATGAAGATGACAGACAGATACTAGAAGTTTGCTATATGGATAGGTAGATGATACAGAGATGGACTGATACCTGATAGACTATTGATATCCGACAGACAAAAATGATTGAAGGGTAGGTAGACAAATCATTAGTTTAACAATGTGCTTATCTGAGTTGGGGAAGGGAGGGAGAACAACAAACTGGTGAGGCAAAGGACAAAGGGCAAACCAATGCAACAGTGAGAATCACAAACAATATGGTGGAAATGAATGAATGATTGCAAGGGGAGGGACAGTGGGAGAAAAAGGAGGGATTACAGGTGTGAGCTACCAGTATTCTGCTAGTTTTAAATTCCAGGTTGAACAGAAAGAAAAAAAATAGAGGTGGATGAAACACAAACAAAAGTGGGTAGGCATTTCAAAGTTTCTTTTTTCTTTCTCCTTTAAACAGAAGCCTATGTTGATATTGGATACAGATTCTGTTCAAAACAATCTAGCCTGGGCTTGGGGGCTCACAGTGGTAATATCAATTATTCAGGAGGCTGAGATCTGAGGATCACAGTTCAAAGCCTGCCTGGGCACTTAAGTTTTTGAGACTCTTATCTCCAGTTAATTACTAGAAAGTGGGAAGTAGGGTTGTGGCTCAGGGTAGGATGGTAACCTTGAGCTGAAGACCTCAGGGATAATGCCCAGGCCCGGGGTTAGGGCGGTAGCCTTGAGCTGAAGAACTCAAGGAGTGCAAGCCCCAGGACCCAGAAAAAGAAAAAAAACATCTAATAATCTTAGGAATAATGAGAATCAAAATTGAAATAATTGTGAAGGCAGTTTTGCCTAGTGGTAGAGTGCTTGCCTAGCATACACAAAGACCCTGGTTTGATTCCTCGGTACCACATACATAGAGAAAATCCAGAAGTGGTGCTGAGGCTCAAGTGGTAGAGCTCTGGCCTTGAGAAGTCCAAGTACAGTGCTCAGATCCTGAGCTCAAGCCCAGGACTGGCAATAAGTAAGTAAGTAAATAAATAAATAAATAAAATATTGAAAGATACTATGTGATAGGATCAATTAGAAAATACCATGCATGTTTTCTTTTGTACTTTGCCTGGAGTCTTTGCTATCAAAGATGGAGTCAGGTGTTAGACAGTTTTTTGTTGTTGTTGTTGCTGTTTTTACCAGATTAATAGTTGATTCTAAATAGCTGAGGGGTATGAACAAATGATATCTTTCAATCAACAATCCTATCTTTTACAAATGAGCAAAAGAATTGAAAAACTACCAATCTAAGAACTTAAGAAGACATGAAAAGTTTTTCAGGCAATAGCTAGGTAATGACGTTAAGTTGATGAAAATAATTCCAAATATTTACTGTTTTTTTTTCCTTTTAGTGAATATCTGAGCCCATTCATCATCACATAATGTTAATGAGTAAAGACATGTTTTTAAATATCTGAGTGAAAAGTAAACTAAATCTGATCCCATATCCACACATAATTCTTTGTCTAATTTGTATCCCTGGTTCTCCTGTACTACTAGACAGTTTCGTTTTTGTTTTTATTTTTTGTTATTCTGCTCATCCTGTGTGGCTCTAGCTCTCTATCACTTGAGCCACAGCACCACTTCCAGCCTTTTCTGAGTAGTTTATTGGAGATAAGTCTCATGGACTTTTCTGCCTCGATGGCTTTAAACTATGATCCTCAGATCTCAGCCTCTGAGTAGCTAGGATTAGAAGAGTGTATCACCGGCACCTGGCCTATTGCTTTTACCCATAGCCATTTAGAAAGTTATAGTACTAATTAGGAGTTGCCCCCATGGTTTAGGTCCAGGCAGAAAGGACAGTCATGCTTGTAGTATTATAATGAACAAAGCACTATCATGGCTTGTATTCCCGTACCAAGATCAGTCAATCAATCCTAGGCCATCGAGGAGCACAGTTTGGTGAGGAGATGCTGTCCAGTGAGTGCCACACGACGAGGATGTGGATAATTCCTGACAAGTACCCGATTGTCATCAAGAAATAGGGGACATTTGGAGCCCTGCACGCTCCTATAGGAAATGATTAATGTGCATTTTTTCGGATCCTGACAGATTCCAGAAGAGGAGCAGATTGCTACGCATAAGACTGAAGAGCCTCAATGTGGAATTACTGGAAGAATCTGAAAGTCTTTTGCAGAAATCCTGAGCTTACTCCAATGCTTCTCAAAAACTAGCTCTTTTAAAGAGACCGAGGTCAATATAAATGAAATAAATGGAGGCTTAGATAAAATATGTCAGAAAATTTGCTGAAAGGTTATTTTAAGGTGGCCTGTTAAAAACAATAATGGGCCATTAGGCTGTCTTGTTAAAGGCATTGAAGTCATAGGCACAATGTATGAGTCACACAGGCAAGATTTTCCCCTTTTTATATAAAAACTTCAATATTGAATTTCTGGTAAAAATGGGACATTAGTGTTTCTGTGTAAATTATTATAAATATTGTCTTTAATGTATGATTTACAGGAGTAAGGAAAATATTTTATGCCTCTGGAAATATGCTAACAAAAATGATACGATTATAATTAATTTTAAAACAAGCTATAATATGTTTCCCTTTCTTTTTAAGTATGTAGCTCCTTAAATTTTTGGCTAATTATTTTACAGGCGGGCACATGGATTATTCTTTTTGAAAGTATTAGTATTGGTATTTTGATCAATTTTTTGAAGCAAATATCTTGTGTACTTCCAATGACTCAAATAAATAATTAAGTAACTTAGGAGCCAGTAGGACATACTTGCAACCTCAGATACTTGGAGGTAAAGCATGGGGATTTGAGGCTAGCTGTATAAAAAGTTAATGATATTCCATCTAAACAAACAAGATGACCTTAGTGATATATTTATGTAATTCCACGTGTTTCAGAATAATTTGGTGAGGAGGATCATGGTTCCTGTCAAAAGCTTAAAAAGGTATTAGAAAAATAACTAAAGCACAAATAAGCAGAGGGTATGCTTCAAGTGGTAGGGTAAGTGATTTGCCAAGCCAGTACAAGTCTACGAGTAAAAACCCCAGTGTTGCAAAAAGTAATAATAGGAGTAATAGTAATAGTAAGTAATAAGTAATAGTAATAGTAATAATAAGACATTAAGTAATCTGGAAACAATGATGTATAAGAAATGGGGTCATAATTATTCAGTATTGAATTAGAGATATTGCTTGATGTGTGATGTGAGAGAATTTCCTCAAAGAGCAAAATTACATCCTTTTTGCTCATAGCCAAATCTCCAAGACCAAACAAAACCTACCATATGCAGAATTCTCAAGAACTATTAGTTGAAGTATAGAATTATTTGATAATTCATATTGAATTGGAAAATGAAATTTTAAATCTGTTTTATATTAGCCATAATTTGGTACAATGTCCCCAAATCTCTACATTTGGTTGTTTCATATAATTTGATAGTAATTATTAAAAAAAAACAAAGTAAAAAAAAACAAAAAACAAAAACTCTTGCTCTAATAAACTTGTAAGATGTTAATGATAAATAAAACCAATGCTTTAACAGGACATGGAACACTTCTTGGCCAATTCATTTGATTATGGAAATTCGCGTTTTGCTTTTTACATTATTTATGCATTTAGTTTTAGACTGTTGGTGGCATGGAATTAACAGTTAAAAAGACAAGTTATCGACACAGATATGGATGTCTTCCATTGAGGCCCATTATTTCATGATATCACGCTGAAGTGCCCTGCTTCCTTTCTATAAAAACTCAGCATCAGTAGATGGTGTGAGTTATTTTAATTAAATATACCAGATATATGGGGCGTGTTTTGCTTTCATTATTTATGCTGTCTCATATCACCTATTTAATTACCTTCTGAATGTCTTGCATTGTCATATTTTTTAATCATTGTGATTAATTGAAGGAAATCTTTATATTTTACCCAGTAGGACTCAGGAGTTTAGGAAGGAGCTGACTCATGAGGCATGTGCTGTACCACTGCTGTGTCCCAGCAGGCATCTGTGCCCTGAGTGTTTTACAGCCCCAGAAGACAAATCTACTTCTTGAGTAGAGGAAGGGCTTCTCAGAGAGCAAAGGAAAGGAGCAGAGTATGGCAGGAGCCTCCAGATTCTTGCGTTAACAGATGTTTTGATTACAGTAATGTATGTAAGTAATAAAGGAACACAGAGCTGCATATGAAAAGGAAAAACAATAAAAACATGGCATACAGGATCACCACTCTGCTCTGTACTCAGAAACTCATGGGTCATCGATCTGAAGAACAACTGTGGGGAGTTTTATGACTTAATCTTGTTCATGGGATCACTGAACCAGACATTTTTCACTGTTAGTTTTTGTGGTTTTGGCTGACCTGGGAAATCTCCTGCCTTTGCTTTGTGACACAGGCTTTTAGGAAAACCTGCTATTTCTGCTGATCTGCACTGCCCTGACTCTGGTTGCAGCTGCTCAATCTCCAGTGGAATTTTAGAGTTTCAATGCAGCAAACAAATGGAGAAGAATAATATGTTTTATTTCTGGAGCTCTCCTGAAATCAGTCTATTCTGGTGTTGGTGACTGGGAGGGAGAGGGACTGCCACCCAGTGTTTCCATAGAGCCTCTCCCAGGCAGCTTCTAAATTAACAATGAAAGTGAAGTTAGTGAGAACAAAAATGAAAGATTCCTTCTCCTTTGGGGAGGGGGGATAAATCTAAAGTCACTAAGAAAACTTAGGTATGATAATTCCCTCCTGGAAACATATGAAAATCACTGGCACTTTAGTCTTTGGAGTCCAGACACATTTTTGAGTTTAACACAATAGGCAGAAGGAAGCAGGAGGTTATTCAGTCCAGTGGGGCAAGAGGTGAAGAGGACTAAATTTCAATCAAGACAACAAGAAAAGTACAAAGAACACCATTTCTCTTTCATGTTCTTTCATCGTCTTTCCTGTTTTACCCTTAATGAGTACCTTCTCTAAACTAAAAATAAAACATTGCATTCTATTAAACTCTGTTCTTCCTCCCAGGGAATTCTAAATGGGTAAGTGTATGTTTCTCACGCTTGAACCGAACCTGATATTCTCATTTATTTTTTCATACTTGTGTGTGTGTGTGTGTGTGTGTGTGTGTGTGTGTGTGGTTTTCTTCCACTGGGAATCAGGAAGTGGACAAATGAAAGAGAGAACAGGAATCCACTAGAGACAAAAAGTAAACAATAGGTTTTCCAAACTATTGTCAAATCTTAAATGACTGCGACTAACCAACAGAAAGAGAGATGTCGAAGATTTGTGGTAATGGCATAAGATCACAGGAATGCCAGGTGAAGAGGAAGAGAGGATGGTATGCCTAAAGAGAAGACTTCTTCCTCAGACTCTTCCCCAGTGACTTAATAAAGGCACATATGGAGGAGAGGACAAAGAGTCGAGGATGTTATGTCATATCACCTGCACATGTGTAGAGGTAAAACTAGTTTTTCGTTCTTGTTCATGTGACCACAGTTTCTCATGTTTTCTACTTTAGGAATAACCAAATAACAAATGTCATGACTGCAATAGTCTGCTTATGCCTTCATGAACTTGTAAGATTGTTGCTAACAATAACTTGGTTATTTGTGGACAGGACCTCTTTGTATTGTGGAAAGATTCTAAGAAGTTCATGGTCAGTGACTACCCATGGCAAATAAGCTCTCTCCCATCAAGTGATTAAAATAATTGTATTAATAAATACATGATCCTCATAGGTACAAGTCACCTTTTCTCTCTCACTGATGGCTTTGATTACTTTGACAGACTAAGATACGCTAATGATACAAATTAGGAGCAAAAAAGAATTAAAAGGGTGTTTAACTCTGATGCCAGGCTGTCAATTTCCTATAGTGCTACCAACTTACAGATAGATGATTAAAATTGTTTCATTTTGAAATTTTGAATATTTTAAAAATTGAATGGCTTTCTGGGGGAGGAAAAAAGAAAGAAATTTCTGTGCTTAACTAATTAGACATCCTATTTGACTTAACAATAGAAAAGGATTATTCTTTGAGGGTGGGGATCTTCCTGTATTATTACAAGAGCTTACAGTTCATTTTTCCATCTTCCTCCAATGCAATTGTCTAACTCCCTGTCTTTCATTTTATTCATAACTGTCTATGACCACAAGTTTGTGTAGATCTGCGTTCATTTATTCCTCGATTCATTTCTCAAAACAGCCACTTCTAATCATGAAATGGTATCTTGATCAAATACTAAACAAAAGAAGTGTGATTTCCATTTCTGAGGTGTAAAGAATTGAGAAAAAATTAAATGTACAGAATATATATATGTATATATATTAAGCTTGTACAGAAAAATACATATGCAAAGTATGTAAGAAGTAAAATGGGACATAGCTATTTTTAGTTTAGTCACATAGCCAAACTACTGTTTCAAACCTGGATTTACTCATCACACATAGACACACACACACACACACACACACACACACACACACACATCCACTTTGAGAAAGTTATTCAATATCTATTATATCACCTGTAATTTGGATATAATAATAACATCTATATTTCAGAGACAAGTGAACATTAATTATAATTATTATAAGCAATACAAGACATAAACAGTATAATTTATATAATATGATAGCCATGATAGTATGTATGCTAAATATCAATTATATCTCAGTAGTTATATCAGCTCTTTTCTGAATTGTGTCCTCTAAATTGGGACCTGTTTGAAGTCCTTTTGGAAAAAAAAATGTCTCTTTTGGTGACCAAAAGTGACATCTGCATTTTTAGTACTGAGTCCCTACAGATTCAATGATTTAGAATCTATCTATTAAACACTTTATTTATGTATTTATGTATTTATGTATGTATTTATTAATTTATTTGCCAATCCAGGGGCTTGGACTAAGGACCTGAGCACTGTCCTCGGGCTTTCCTCAAGGCTAGAGCTCTACCACTTGAGCAACAACACCACTTTCAGTTTTTTCTGCATATGTGGTACTAAGGAATCAGTGCCACGGCTTCATGCATTCATGCAAGGCAAGCACTCTACCACTGAGCCATGCTTCTGGCCCCTCTATGAAGGGTTTCAATGATGTGTAACCTCAGAAATTTTATTCATTCCAGTAGACAGCTGAAAAATAACAACGTGGAAATGTGATTCCCATGTTTCTCAAGCTAAATAGGACAACTGACTAGTACATTCTGTTTTGTACCTCTAAGTCTACTGTACACCTTTACCTATAACACTTCTTCAGTAGACACACATACACATATGCATTTTGCCCACATTATCTAGTACATGAATGCCAAAATTAAAGTATAGTGAAATTATATGTTTTTTTTCCCCTTAATCTTCCTTGCACGGTTGCTGTGTAGACTAGCTGACTACTCTACACACTTGGCTCCTTTCTTGCCCTTCATACAAAGGAATGGATGGAGGTTCCCAGGCTCCCATACTATTTTTTGGGGGGTGTCATGAGGCTTGAACTCCACCTAGGCCCTGTCCCTGAGCTCTTCAGCTCAAGGCTTCCATCCTACCCTTGTGCCAAACCCCACTTCCCATTTTCTAGAGGTTATTTGGAGATAAGAGTCTTGGGTCCTGTTGTGGGATGGGTTTAAACCTCTCTCCTCAGATCTCAGCCTTAGGAGTAGCTAGAATTACAGGCATGAGTCATGGCACCCTACCAGGCCCCATACTATTATTTACAGTTCCACACTATTCTACTCATAACTTCATCATTATAATTGTTTCGGATAGACCAGGTTCAGGATATCTAGTTTTATGTGTGTACTTTTAAATTAAATATTCATAATTAGGAAACAGAATTTAAGCATTGACAAAGCCTGTTTCTTTCACTGTCCAAAGACAGAACCTATATAACTGTTTTTCCTTTCCATAAAACTGGGCAGCCACATGCAGAAAATTGGCCCTAGTCTTTCGCTATGCATAAGCATAACTCAAAGTGCATCAAAGACCTCAACGTCAGACCGGAAACCATGAAACTGCTACATCATAAAGTAGGAGAGACACTGGAACTCATGGGCACAGGCAATAGATTCCTGAACAGAATCCCAGGGTCACAACCAATAGGAGAGAGACTCAATAAATGACACTACTTAAAAACAAAAAGTTTCTGTACAGAAACATAGTCGCAAAAGTAGAGAGACAACCAATCAACTGGGAAAAGATATTCACCAACAATAAATCTGACAAATGCTTAATATCCAGTATCTACAGGGAACTCAAGAAATTAATCACCCCCAAACCCAATAAACCATTCATTAAATGAGCAAGGGAACTGAAGAGAGACTTATCAGAAGAAGAGATTAAAATGGCAGAAAAGCATATGAGAAAATGTTCATCATCTATGGTCATAAAGGAAATGCAAATGAAAACAACCCTAAGACACCACCTTACCCCAACAAGAATGGCCAAGATTTTGAACTCAGACAATGACAGTTGCTGGTGGGGTTGTGGAGAAAAAGGAACCCTACTACACTGCTGATGGGAATATAGACTAGGTTCAGCCACTCTGGAAAGCAGTGTGGAGGTTCCTTAAAGAACTGAAAATAGACCTTCCCTATGATACCGCCATATCACTTCTGGGCATCTATCCTGAACAGCATGACCCAGGATGTTATAAGGACATCTGCTCAGCTATGTTCATCTCTGCACTATTCACAATAGCCAGGAGATGGAAACAATCCAGATGCCCTACTGCAGATGAATGGATACAGAAAATGTGGTATATATACACAATGGAATTCTACATAGACAACAGACAAGATAAAATAATGGCATTCGCAGGGAAGTGGATGAATCTAGAGCAAATCATGTTGAATGAGACAAGTCAAGACCCAAGGAACAAAAGGTGCATGGTATCCTTAATATGTGGCTATTAAATCCAAAGAGTACAAGAGCGAGGACTCAATAACTGCATACCCAAAGCTATGGACATGGTAATGGAAATATAAACATAACTATATAGATATAAAAACCTATGACTCTATAGATATAATGTTTTATTTCATAAATTAATATGTTTCTATGACATACAAACCCGTAGCCTAATTTTGATTAAGTTCTAAATACTAAGTTCCAGTGATTGTAAATAGAGATTCCCTTCTTGAACACTCATTTGTTAAACCTGTCATTTAAAATACGATGTAAAAATCAACGTTAACAAAGAAAAAAGTATTTACAAAATCCCTTGTGAAAAATACATGACATTCTTTAAAAATCCAAAAAAATAAAGAAAAATTTGCGCTTTCACATGCCTCTGAAGCTATTTACAAGAATATATACAAATACAGCAACATTTATTGGGAAACAAACCAAAGGACCAGATTTGAAAAGAAAAGCCCTAGTTGAAATCTGGTTTATGTGTCTTACTAATAAATTAACCTTAGGTCACTTCCTCTTTTCCTCCATTATAAAATTAACTTGCTGTCATAAAAAGTATATGGACATACAAATACATATACTTCTACTTAAAATTCATATAGATGCATATACACACAAATATATATATATATATCATCAGGAAAATAGAAAATCTTTTTTTATCTTTATGATTCTTTTTATTTTTTGACTTTTTAAATTTTTTATTGTAATTAATAAAAGGGTTACATGAAGGTGCATTAATTCACATACATTGATACCCTTTCACATGTCTTGGTCTCCATTACCCTCCCCCTCCCCATCTTGGTTTTCCCCCCTTCCCTATCAAATTTCAAATAACCAAATACAAATAAATTCAACGTATCAGATAACAAAGTGAGATACTGTAACAATATGAGATACCCAAGGGACAGCAAAGGAGATGAGAGATAACATAGTACATTAAGGACAACAATCATTCATTATATGGCTTTTGTTTCAATATCCTGGAGGTCCTTTCAATTAGCTTCATACTATATGGCCTTATGTATCAAGATTTTGCTCTATTGCAAATCTCTGCTAGTAGAGCCCAAGGTTTCTACTGATTATGACGAATGAGGGAAACCATTGAGCCTAAGTTCCTTTGAGTCTGGCTTACTTCACTTAATATGATTTTTTCTGTCTTTCTATTTCCTAACAAATGGGTCGATGTTGTTTTTTCTGACAGCAGCATAGAATTCCATTGTGTACAAATACTACAATTTGTTGATCCACTCATCAACTGAGGGACATCTAGGTTGGTTCCATATCTTTGCTATGGTGAATAGTGCTGCAATGAACATTGTTGTGCTAGTGGATTTAGTATGTCCTAGATTCTGGATGGTTGGGTAAATGCCAAGTAGTGGAATTGCTGGGTCATAGGGGAGTTCTATGTTTAGCCTTTTGAGGCACTACCATAATGCTTTCCATAGTGGTTGAATGAGTTTGCACTCCCAGAAAATCTTTTAGAAAAATCTGTGAATACAATAAGGCTAGTTCACATTAACCACTAACACAGTCAGACTGAGTCAAATAGCCTCAGTATAAGATGCCAGTATAAGCATTCGAAGGGATGAAGAGTAGTTGAGATCTCAAGGAACAGTTGCTCCCAAGACCAGTCTTAACAAACAGAATAACATTCCATTAAATCTTCAGAATTAAAATACATTTTACAGAATCCTCAACTTACCCTATTCCAGAAAATGAAAAATAATTAAGCAGCTTGTTTCAGCTATCTGGATCTGTTAAATCTTCTGTTTAGATGCTAAAGTCATCCTCTAAGTTCTTTTTGTTGCTACTGGCAAAGCTCTCATTAGATAGAATTTTAAAAGACCTCTGATTAAGGATAGTCCCTAAGAAGTAAATGATTTAAGACAAAAAGCCCCAACACTTCTTAAAACATAATGATTCAACTGATACAAATTATTCATGCTAGGTAGAACCATGTAATACTTCATAGTAGAAAATTAGAATGTTTTTTTATAGGGATCACTTTCACCTGGTGATGAGGTTACTGTTAAGGATAATGAACTAGAAAAAGAAATTTATAACAATATTAATAATATTATGTTAAACTCAGTGATTTCATCAGAACCAATTAAATCACCGCAATAAACCTGGAATAAGTCAGTAAGATGCATATTGTAAATTACCTTAGAGCAAGTTAGATAACTAATAACAGGGGTTATAGGATTCCAAATTTTAGTTAGGAAATTTGACGGAAAGGGTTGGATTGGTAGGGATGGGAGTGAATGCTTGAAGAAATGACATCAAGAATAATTCATTGTAGTTATAGACTGATTTATTAAATGGTAATTTCTGTATAATTACTTAAAGATACTAAAACTAATAATTAAAACAATTCAATAGCCAGTATTTTACTGTTTGGAGAATACATAGTAGTCATTTTAGTTTCTCTTTGGAAATTTCTCTTTCTGTCCAATTGTATAGCAAAAAAAATGCAATGATTTCCCAATAAAGTTTTCATTTTATTGTAGGGGTAATGTATACAGGGGTTACAGTTACATTCATTATGTATTGAGTACATTACTTCTTGAACATTGATACACCTTCTCATGTTTTTCTCCCCAACTATATTTTTGATAGAGTCTACGAAAGAAGCTAGAAGCCAGCTGTATCTAATTCTTGATAATGACATGTGTGAATATAAAGCCTAAATTTGCATAGTCCTATTTCATATTGTGACCAAAGTCAGTCACAATAGGTACAAGGGAAGACTTTATACAAGGAATGTTAAATAATGAAAAACCAGCCAAAGTTAGAAAATCAGTCCTAATTTCCATCTTATCTCTAGACCAATACAGAAGCTGAAAAAGATCAAGTAAATAAACATGCAGCAGCCCAACATTTTGTAATATATCACTTTAAAAAATCGGATCTACTTCTCATTTAATTTCCACCTTACCCCAATTAGAATGGCCAAGATTCTGAACTCAGACAATGACAGGTGCTGGCGGGGTTGTGGAGAAAAAGGAACCCTACTACACTGCTGGTGGAATTGTAAGCTAGTTCAGTCAATCTGGAAAGCATGTGTGGAGGTTTCTTAAAGAACTGAGAATAGATCTTCCCTATAATCCTGCCATACCACTACTGGGCATCTACCCTGAACATCATTAACCCAGGATATGATAAGGACACCTGCTCAGCTATCTTCATCTCTGCACTATTCACAATACCCAAGCAATGGAAACAATCCCGATGCCCTATTGCAGAAGAATGGATAAAAATGTGATATATATGCATATATATATAATGGAATTCTACATTGCCAACAGACAAGATAAAATAATGGCATTCGAAGAAAAGTGAATGAATCTAGAGCGAATCATGTTAAGTGAGACAAGTCATGAACAAAGGATCAAAAGGCGCATGGTATCCTTAATATGTGGCTATTAGATCCAAACAGTTCAAGAGCGAGGACTCAATATTTGCATACCCAATGCTATGGACATGGTATTGGAAATATAAACACAACTACATAGACATAAAATTTATGACACTATAGACATAATGTTTTATTACATAGATTAATATGTATCTACCACATAAAAACCCTCAGCCTAATTTTAGCTATGTTCTAAAATCTAAGTTCCAGTGATTGTATATAGAGATTTCCTTCTTGAATACTTGTTTATTAAACACGTCATTTGAAATATGATGTAAAGATCAATATTAATAAATTCTTTAATTAAAAAAAGAAAGAAAAAAAAGAGTCCTAGAAAACAAAACACGCAAACAATACCACAAAAATAACACCAGAAAAACTGGCTGCATTGTTGTGGGCTACAGGAACAAAGAAATAAATGTATGATTTTGTGCGATTTACTGAATCAGGCAAATTAAAAGCCCAAGTAGATGCCAATATGATTTCAATATGCTTGCCTCAGGTTCCAATCTCAGGCCTATAGCATTGACAATTTAAGATCTTAAATAATTTAAAAACTGAGAATGTTGAAGATTTGAATTGGGGTCACTCTCCTCCCTAAGCACCAATTACAGATATTGAGACAATTGAAACTATAATGGAAAGTCAATTTGAGAGTTTTAAAGTGGCTTTTGCCTTTGCAAGTAAAAATTACAGCAGGAAAATAGCAAAAATGACTCCAAAGGTAAATATTTTATGCTTTTTATAGTTTTGATAATCCTTAGCCAAGTCTGACTTAATTGTAATTTTTAATGTATTTTTGGTAAAAATCTTTACCACTCCTTTCTTCAAAATGCATATAATAATAATGTTGTGTAACTGACTTTATCTTCCCTATCTTCAAGGAGCCTATTGTGAATATGGTTGTTTTCATTGCAGTTTCCTTGAAGACACTGAAATGGGATTCTGGTGCAGGTTGTCTCATATATTTGTAAAGGCTCTTATATGAATTTTATCAGTTAAACATTCCAGAGAAGAAATATACAAAAGAATAATAAAATATATGCTGTCTGCTTCTTTTGTGCTACTAGAAGTGTCCTCAGAGTGACAGCACAAATGTGTGTTGGCAGGCCAATCAAAGCTTTAGAAATAAAGCAAAATGTTTTATACCAGAACCTCAAGGCTCTAAGGCTATGACAGCCCAGTTGCAATTTTGTTTTTTGCATTAGTTTTGAATTCCTTTCTTAAATCATTTTATTTCTTACTCTTTCGCTCATACACCCCCCCACACACCCCAGTACTGTTAGTAACCATAAAAAAGCAGTGTATCTTTAATATTTGAGGAAACGTGTTCATTAGACATATTTGTAATTTATTTTGGGGCCCAACAAAAATGTTCAAACTTTTTAAACTTTCTTACTGTAAATCGTATGAACAAAAGTATTTTTCAATCCAAAGAAATAACTAAAAGAAAGCAGTTCTTTTATCCCTATTCTTAAAACTATAAGCTATCATTTTATTCAGTTTATAAAAAGAGATACAAACTCAGGAGTTATGAAACGATTAGTCCTTAGCCTGAGAAGCTCAAAGACTGTTCTAAATTTACTTATAATTTATTGCTTCAATCATAGATTTTCTTGTTAATAACAAAGATGTTCATATGGCTTGAAATTTTAGATCTACTTTGGTCTAGCTTTGGAGTTATGAAGCATGGCAGCAAAGGAAAAAAGATCTTGTTAATGCTTGGGGATGAATAGAAATTTCCATTTCAATTTTCATTTCAAGCTGGAAAAGTGAATGTATTCTAGGAGACAGCACCACTGAACTACATTCTTCTTTTTACTCAGCTTTTCTCTCTGGAGGCAAATATCCTTTTCCCAAATAATTCACAAATTGCTTTTGCACAGAGGCCAAAGTGGGTCAGCACAAAATTCAATTACCTGCCATCACCATATTCTTCTCTTACAAAGGAATGCTGTGGGTGTGAAGTTGGCTATCTTAATCACAAGTGAAGGTGAAATGCCAGACAGATGATTATAAAATTTGGGGGTCAGGAAGATAACATCCAATATCCTGTATGTTTGATTTTATTATACTAGCATGCTCAATCTTATTCTTTGTTTATCTATCATAATGTGTCTTCATTAAATCTTCCTAAAGTGGCTCTTTCCTAGGATTTTCCTAATTATCTACACCTACGCAGAGATAAAAAATCATGACATGTCACACATGTTGGTTTTCATCAGCATGTCACGTAGGGTCCTGTCATTTCATAGAGCATGCTGAGACAGATGAGATTCTAGAACAAGACATTACATTATCTCATGTCATAATAATATATGAAAAGGCATACATTTGTTACCTGATTTTTTTCTATTTGTACTTGCTCACACACTATGGATTTCTCCATGAGATTTCTACAGTTCATTAGAGTTAAATAATTCTAAAGATACATGAGACTAAATGAAAAGAACTCTAGGATATGGAAACCAGTGCTTTATCTTGTGTGATTGTTGTTCTTAATGTGCTATGCTATTTCTCTTCTCTTTTGTTGCCCTTATGGTTAATCTCACATGGTTACTTTAACTGACTTTGTTACCTTGTATATTGTATATACATATGTATTTGAAATAGGAAAGGGAAGGGGAGGAATACAAGATAATTGGGAAGGGAAACGGGGACAAAACCATGAAAGGGGTATCAATGTGTGTGAAGTAAAGCACCTAGGGCCTGATGAATGCAACTGTAATCCCTCTATACATTATCCCAACAATAAAGAAAAAAGACTGGTTACAAAAAAAGAAAAGGTACATTCTTCTTAACATGGGCAATTGGTTTACTTTCCATTTTCTTTAAAACAATTACACAATAGCATTGTTTCTAATGATGGTGTGACATATTAATAATGAGAAATACAAGATAGGTATTGAATTCCCAAAATATTATGTGTTGCATGAATTATCTTTGGCAATGATTGCATTCATTCAGTTAATTTGGTGTGTTAAAGCATATTATTCTTCTCTGAAGATTAAAAAACAGAGGGGGCCAGGAGTTTGACTGAGTGGTAGAGTGCTTGTCTATCATGCACAAAGACCAAGTTTTGATTCCTTGGTGCCATATACACAGAACAAAGCCAGAAGTGGTACTGTGGCTCAAGTGGTAGAGCTCTAGCCTTGAGAAAGTCCAAGGACAGTGCTCAGGCCCTGAGGGCAAGCCCAGGACTGGCAAAAAAAAATAGAGAGAGGCACCAAGTGATCTTATGCTAAATCTTTTAATCTAATGTGCATACATTGTTCAGGGAAGGTCTTTCTACTTCTGTAATAGGAAGGTATGCACATTCTAAGCAAAGCTTGCTTACACTGATGCTGAGTTTTTAATCTTTGTACTATTTTGGGGAGTTATTCTAGGGTTTGAACCTAAGTTCTCATGCTTGGCAGACAGGTACTTTACCACTTGAGCCACAAACTCAGCTTCTTTTTGAATTTGTTATTTTATTGTCAGGTCTTGCTTTTATACTCAGGCCATCTGAGCTTAGGTCCTTTTAATATGTGACTCCTCTCATAGCTGAGAAAACTGAAATGTGCTGTCGCCACCCATCCATTAGTGGACATGTAGTCTCACAAATTATTTTAGCCTGAGATGGGCTCAAAGGGCAATCCGTTCATCTCCTTCCCAAGTAGCTAGGATTATGGGCTTATGCTTCCACACCCACCCAGCTGCTGCTAAAAGTTTTATAACATCACCACATGAAACATAAGCCAGAGTTCTTTTTAAAAAGTTTGTATAAGTGGGCTGGGAGTTTGGCCGAGTGATAGAGTGCTTGCCTAGCATGCACAAAGACCCAGGTTTGATTCCTCGGTACCACACACATGGAAAAAAGCTGGAAGTGGTGCTGAGGCTCAAGTGGTAGAGGTCTTGCCTTGAGAAAGTCCAATGACAATGCTCAGGCCGTGAGCTCAAGCCCAGGACTGGCACACACAACAAAAGGTTCTATAAGCACATGAGCTGGGTAGGGTTTGCACACTTGTTAAATGTTACAATATATAGAAAGAAAACTTTACATAAATCTTTGAAAAATGGAAGTTCCATTATATTTTTCCTTTCACATTTGATATCCAAGTGAGACACAGAATAGTGACTAAAAGATCAAGAACCATAGGGAAAAGGACAAATAAGACTATTTGGAGGTGGCAACCAGTAGGAGGAGAGAAAACAAAAGAAGACAACGATGGGGTGGTAAATACATAGAAGTGCTTATTCATGTATGAAAATAGAATAAATCAGTTAAATTATCTTTAAGTGAGATGTGGGAGACAAAAAAGTAATTGGGTGAGTTTGATTAAAATACATTATATGCATATATGAAAAAAGCACAACCAAATTGTTTGTATTAACAATATGCATTATTTTTAAAGCCTCCAAGATTAAAATCTGTCATTATTTAGAACCATAGATCTAGACACATGTGTATGTTTGTGTATGTATTCAAACCTAAATTTGATGCTATTCTGCCCTGTTTTCATTAGACTGCAATAAAATCAGACCTGAATATTTTAAAATGCATTCACAACTTTATCATCCTAAAACCCATGATGCCAGTGGATAAAGGTAAATTTTACTATTAAAATCATGATTATGAAATCTTCTACAGATCATGATACCTACGTTAAAAATATGGTTAATTTTCTGGGGCTAGGAGTTTGGCCTAGTGGTAGATCACTTGCCTAGCATGCACAAAGACCCAGGTTTGATTCCTTGGTACCACATACATAGAAAAAGCCGGAAGTGGTGCTATGGACCAAGTGGTAGAGCTCTAGCCTTGAGAAAGCCCAAGGACAGTGCTCAGGCTCTGAGGCCCTGAGCTCAAGCCCAGGTTTGGCCAAAAAAAAAATATATATATATGTATATATATATATATATATATATACTATATACACATATGGTTAGTTTCCTAATTACCTTGCTTTGTATCTTTTGTCTTATTTTGTTTTGTTTTGACCTTTTTTTTGTCATTTTTGACTAAATGGAGCAATATCTATCCATAACAGGAAGTGGAGTTTTCTTTCACTATCCCTGTCCACCAGTCATTGGCATTCATTGTCTACCTCATAACTATGGTGACCATTCATAAATATTAACATATTTACTGTAGCAAAAAGTCTGCCTCTAATTCTAATGGTATTGTACGTCAAGGGGGTTATTACAATTCCAATGGAAATTTGATGTAATGGATAGAACTGTATCTATCATTTCAGATAAATTGTATTATCCATTTCTCATTAGGAAATCTTATTCTGCTGTACTCTGCCCCTGGATTCAAAGAGGAATCCTTTTAATGAGAGAAAGCTTTAGATTGGGTGAAGAAAAATGTAGTCCACTTATCTTCTAGTACAAGCTTTTTTGGAGGTTAGGCCTGAATTTTCCTAAAATAAAGATCACATATTCAGCAGGTTTCAAAGTCTCTGAGACAAAGTGTTTTCTTATAGATTAATTTCTACTTTTCCCAGTTATGTCCTGCCACATATAACTATTATACCATAGCTATCACTTAGCACTGAACAAATTTTCTAGGGAATTGACTGCATACCACACATACACACACACACACACACACACACACTCAGAGAGAGAGAGAGAGAGAGAGAGAGAGACAGAGAGAGAGAGACACAGAGAGAGAGAGTGTGTGTATGTGTGTATAGATAGATAGATATATACAAATGATAGGAGAAATTTGATGAACTTATCCTTATTGCTATCAGGTACAAAGTTCAAAAATGTAAAAACATATGCTTATTAATATCTAAAAATATTCTTATGATTAATTATGCCTGAAACCATACATATCAATTTTAAAGTTATTTTGCATACTCCTTATCATGTAATGATTTGGAAGTTATTATGGCTTTGCATAATATTGAATTTAATTTTAAACTATCTGAATTGGTTTCTCAAAATCTACTTCATTTTTACCCTTTGCCAGGGGATCTACAATTCATTTCAAGTCAGGAATGCATGGAGGTAAACACTGGCCATCCAAGATTTATTGCGGAAAAATTCTACCACAAAATGAAATTTGTTCTACCAATGAATCAAGCACAGGTCCAAGGGGGCTTTTTTAAAAAAATGTGTTCACTTCTGATTCTAAGGAATAGACAGAGTAGATACCTCATATCTTGTTTTTCCGTATGAATAGTATCTAGACATACAGACTTGCAGCAGTAATTACAGCAATGAATTTGTAACTCTGACATGTAGAAGAATCCAAAGGAGACATAAGTGACAGAGGAGTAAAACCAATGGGAAATTGCTGAACCTCTGTAGGTACTTTTCTACTGACCCAATATTGTAGTCACTTTCATAATTATTGTTATGAGACAAAGAAAATAGCTCCTTTGTTAAAAGTTACTCTTGTTTATTAGTTTTTTAATTTTCAATGTTTAACATACACAAAGCCAAATAAAATTGCTTATTATTAATCAGTTTAACTTACGATGGAAATTTCATATAATCAGTCCAACAAATGATAAATTTGCTTTGTTTATATGCGATGGAGTAGAACTTTTCTCTGGCATCATGCACATTTAAAAATCTTTATCATATAGCTGAATATGAATGCAATTGCAAATATGTAGTAAGAGTAATTTTCACTTTATATTAATATCAAAAGTTTCAGATATTCAATTCAAAATAATGATACACTTGGTGAATGTGCTATGAAGAAGAGAGAGAGAGAGAGAGAGTTGTGACAGAGACAGAAAAAGAAACTAGCAGAAATACAAATGAAAATTTAGTATAACAATAACTGATAAAATATAACTAAATTTATTGTGTTCTTTGTATATTTCTCAATGGCTTAATTTTGAAAATATTCTGATAAAATCATTTCAAAATAAATGTCTTGTAAAATACATCCCCAGTAATGCACGTTTTTATTGTAAACTGTTAGAACAATGAAATGTAATATGTGACTTAAGATAACAAGTAAGCAAATTATAGGATATTTGCTAAAATATACATTGCATAGCTATTATAGAAGACTCTGACAGAATGTATAAGTTAGCAGTTCATTTCTTTATGCTCATCCATTCTCTGTATCTTTTCAAACAGATTTCATTTACGAATGAAGTGCTCCATCAGAATACTTCCTGGGTTTATATTTTAGGTGGGAACAAAGTGATTATAAATAGCAACTTGAGAGGTGGAAGTTAAGTTTAGGTGCTTAAAATTGTTGGTGTCTGTGCTGTGTGCTTGCTTAGAGAACACAAGGAACAGAACTGATGTAAAGCTGATAACCTGTAAGGTTAGAGAGAAAAAGGTATAGATGCACCCAGAATTGTTTAACTGACAGATAGTTCATGAATCTTAGCAAAAACACACTCTTTTCAGAAAGTGAACATTAAAGTCCTTCCATTTTTGATGACAACAAATATTCTTTCGGCACCTGTTTCTTTACCTCTAAATTAATTTACTATATTGTTACCTGCATACAAATGAATCTTTACTTAGTAGTAGAATGTTTACTGAAAAAGATAGTTTTACAAAATTATATTTACATATATAAAAACTTTGTAAACAAAAAACAGTTTTTCAAGTTATACAAACATTTATGATCCATTCATCTGTTAATAATATTGAGTACCCATTTATACCAAATGTAAATTTTAGGTACTAAGAATTCAAGAAAGAAATATGTAAGTGTTTGATGTTGGGATGGTTGCTGTTTTGAAATTTCTAATTTTACTTTTAGTAAAGTAAAATAAATAAGTATTTAAAAATAACATATACAAAATATAGGCTCGAGCAGTATATATATGTTTATAATATAGGAAGACCCAATGTTTTTAGTTAAAATAAATACATGATATATTCTATTGTAAAAATGATCAAAACAAGTAAAGTTGAAATATCCATCTTATTTATCAAACATTCCTACATGAGTGTAGAAGAAGAAAAATAGTCCTATACATAGAATAAAAAAGGCAGATTTCTCAGTATTGCTAACAGTGAGTGGAGACTGTGATAACCAGATGTTTTGAATGACTGTCATAATTGAAAAGAAGCTATGCATATCTAACCACAGTAGAGCTGTGTGTTTATTATTATTTGGTAAGTAGGCTGTGAAAAAGTATAGTGAAAATAATGTGTGTATGTGCATGTGTGTGTGTATCAGTTTTCACCAACATTACAGTTTTCACAAACAAGATCTTCATTTGATTGTAGAGCTTGTGAAAGCTTAGTATTATGTTTATGTTTATCAAGATATTACACAGCAAATGCAATCCTCTTCTGCTCCTACTGCTAGCAATCTTTGAAAGAAATATTCTAATTAAAATAATTTTGATTGACATGTAAATAACTGAAATTAGAGAGATGTCTTGGAACATCTAAAATTAAAGAGAAAGAAAAACTAAGAAATTGAAATATAACTTTAAAAATGTTCATGGTTTCAGCATCGCAGAACATAGGAAACTTGCTTAACACTAATGGGTGATTATAATACATGGTTAATAATAAAATAAGTCATTCAACCAAGAAAAAAATCAAGAAGGCAACATGAGTAGTAATTGATAGTACAGATAAATTGGGTTTATTAAACAATTAGAGAATATTTCACCAGTCACAGAATGCCTGTTCTTCTGAGCATTCTAGGTGTCATTCTATAAAATTGATCATATTTTAAACCATAAAGCAAATCTCAATAAAAACAGGAAAATAGCTTCCTTCATTTTACCAGTCCACAATGAAATAAAAAACAATAATATGAAGAACAACTAAAAACATTCTAACACTTTGAATATAACCAATTTATTTTCAATGATGAGTACATCAATGAAGAAGCAAGAAAATAATTAAAAATCTAGAAGCAAAGAAAAACAAAGCATAATTTATCAAAAGCTCTAAGATTCAAAAAGGTATGAACATTTATAGTTGTAAGTTCCTATATCCAAAAAAATCAGAAGAGTAATAAATTAATAACTAACAATTTATCTCAAACATTCAGAAAAGTAAGCATAATCCAATCCTAAATGTAGAAGAAATAAATATGCAAATAAATAAACACATGTCAAGACAGCAATTTTAAAAATGGAAAGTAACTGGTACATTGTATATGAGATTAATGGCTTATTTGATATAAGGAAAGAAGGGAGAAAAATGACTGGGAGGGCTTGAGGGGAAAGAAATTGGGAGAAAACATGGGAAGGGGTATCTATGTTCAAGAAGTAATGTACCCAATACCTGAAGAATGTAACTATAACTTCTCTATATATCACCCCAATAATAAAATTCAATTATTTAAATAATTTTTTTACAAAATAGAGATTAAAAGAGTAACTCAAAGATTCAAGGAAACAAAAAGTTTCTTGAAGAATAAATTTTGAAAACCTTCAGCCAGGCCGGGAGTTTAACCTAATGGTAGAGTGCTTGCCTAGTATTCACGAAGACCGGGGTTCGATTCCTTGGTACCACATACCTAGAAAAAAGCCAGAAGTGGTGCTGTGGCTCCAGTGGTAGAGCTCTAGTCTTGAGAAAATCCAAGGACAGCACCCAGGCCATGAATTCAATGGCCAGAACTAGCAATTAAAGAAATAAAAAAGAAAGAAAACCTTCGGACAAACTAACAAAAAGAGGAAGAAGACAAATTAGTAGAACTAGAGGTGAAATAAAGACATTTAAACAAATATGAAGACTAGAGGATCATCAGAGAATACTTTGAAAGCTCAATGGTGTGTGGGGTGGGGTGGTTGTGTAGGTGTCTGTGCTTGCATGTATACATGCACATGCCCAGTTCTGGGGTTGAAGTCAGAATCTGGATGCTATCCTGCAGAATATTTTACTCCAAGTTGACACTCTACCATTTGAGCCACAGCACCATTTCCTGTTTTTTTTTTTTTCTAAATAGTTTATTGGAGATGTGTCTCACAGATTTTCCAGCCTGGACTGGCTTCAATCCATGACCCTCAAATCTTGGCCTCCTAAGTATCTAGGGTTAACAAGTATGAGCCACCAGTGCACTGCTGAAAACCTGTATCCTAGTAAACTGAATAATCTCGGGGGGGGGGGGGGGGAATACCTAGGCTAAATGTGACTAAGAAAGTGAAATACTATGGATTAAAAGCTAAAAGAATAGTAGAAATAGGACTAGGGAAAATTGTAATTGTGATGTTTAATCTTACTAACGTAAAATATGGGCAGTTATAGCATAGCATTATTTAGTGAGAAATTATTTTACACAGATAAATTGAACACTAACAAAGTAAAAGAGAGTCTGGAGTAGATATCAATGGGAAGGCAGATAGCAAAGGCAGGGGGTGAAGAAGGATGAAGAAGTTTGAAATACTTTATATATATGGAATAGCAAACATGTTGAAATTGTTATGAAAAGTGAGTAAGGAGAAGAGGGAAAGTGAGAGAGGAGATAAATTGGATAGCAGTACATTTTATGCATGTATATAGAAATACACTAAAAAGATTTACCTATGGAAGTAGTAAATACAAGTAAAAATGTTGGTAAATGTATAAAACCATTCTGTGACCCATACACAGAAGACAAAAACTAAATGGTCCAAGTATTAAGCTATACTAAGCACTTAAATAATTACTATTATATTTTACTTCACCAGTATTTTCAAATGTAAACGCAAGATACAGCTATAGAAGATAATAACAACAGCTAAAGGAATACCAGTATCAGTACTGTCACATAATAATTATGTGTATACATATTGTTACTTTAACTCAGAAGTTAAAAATTTTGGATCTGATTTTTTTGTATTTTTTTGTTTTTTTTTGATGCAGCTCTTTCCTTTGTAACATTGTTAAATAAGAAATTTTCAAGAATCATTACTATTTTTATGATTCAAAAATATAATACTTAAGAAGGAAAAATATACTAGACTTAATTACATATTAACTATACTTTGTATGTTCTAACAATTATATATTTTATTCTCTTTTATGATCTAGTAGTCCATTTTTACCCTTTTATTCCCTTTTCTGATAACACTTTCCTGAACTTTGCTTTACTGGAATAGAATATGTTATTGAAAAAATTTTAATTTCCTATGTTGTCCTTTTTTTTTTTGCCAGTCCTTGACTTGGGCTCAGGGCTTGAGCACTATCCTTGGACTTTCTCAAGGCTAGCACTCTACCACTTGAGCCTCAGCACCACTTCCGGCTTTTTGCTATGTATGTGGTACTGAGCAATCGAACCCGGGTTCGCTAGGCAAGCACTCTACCACTAGGCCAAACTCCCGGCCTCCTATGTTGTTCTTATCAGGTCTACCTTTCACTGCCTACTGGTGCCAGTCCAATTGATAACATCCAGTTAAATAGCCTCTCAGCAAAGAACAATCATGCCAGGAATATTTAGTATTCTCCTTACATGAAAAATCATGTTTTGCACTTGCTAGAATTCTTTTCTGGCCTTCAAAAAGTATCTACTTTATATCTATGGACTTTTCATTTTATTTTTTTAATGAGCACCTTTTTAAACAAAATCCTTTGAACCTATAAATTCATCATGCATGATACACATTTCTAACATTAAATATATTTGAAATGATTTGTATTGATTAGTATGAGAATTTCAGCTTGTCTGGGAAAAATAGCTTATAAACAAAAAGTTGTTAAAATTTGTAAATTTGTAATTGGATGAGAATGCATAACAAGAGATTGACAGTCATGCTTCCTCTCACTGGGTTTTTAGGTTCAGTTTTTGTATTTTTGAATTTCAAGCAATCTTATTTCTATTTAAATAATAGACCATATTCTTGCAATATAAGTGTTGCAACAACCTGCACATCACAATAAAATTTTTTCTAGATTGCTATTTTCTTCAAAAGATTACAGAAAAGTGTTGGATAAATCATATATAAATTTCTCATTTACAGTTTTTGTTTTCTCCATTCTAAGCATCAATGTATTTCTGAATTAGACAAAAATAAATACACCCAACCTAATTAATACATTGGCAAATTAACCAAAAATAAAAGAAACTAAAGGAGTATATATAATCAGTATTATATGAGGAATCTGCAAGAATTGGGCAAAAGAATAGACAAAATAAAATGACATTGAGAATTCATCTTACTCCAATTAGAGTGACCATCATCAAACGCAGAAATCACAAATATTGAAAAAATGTGGGGTAAAAGCAATCCTGTTACACTTTGTGGGAATGGAAACTAGTACTAACTCTATTGATAGCAGTGTGAAAATTGCTGAAACAAAACAAAACAAAAACAAAATAAACATGACCAAAATGATAATATACATGATCCAGCAGTACCACTCATAGACATTCATCTAAGTGAATGCCAGCAAAATAGAATGTGACACCTGAACCCCTGCACTCCTTGCTGCCTTACTAACCGTAGCCCAAGTACAAAACAGTCCAGATGCTCAAAACTGATGAACCGAGTGAGAATTTGTTATACACACACACACACACACACACACACACACACACACACACACTGATGTATTATTCATCATGAACAAGAATAAAATTGTAACTTGCAGAGAAATGGAAAAAATGGAGATTTCATATTAAGCAAAGCTACTTAAGCTCATGCCTTCAAGGACAAATGTCATGTTTTCTCTTATAGGTTGATGGTAGACATTAATGATCAATGGGTACAGAATTGAACACATTTGTAGGTATAAATACATGTTTGAAGTACTATTGTAATAACTTTTTAAACAATCACAATAAACAATAGAAATGAATATCAGCAAGGTGAAATATGTCCTGCCAAAAGAAAGTGAGTGGTAGAAGGAGGAAGGGCAAAGGAGTGGGATGGGGTGAATATTGTCGAGATACTTAATGAACATGTTAAAAATGAAACAATAATACTTGTTAAGATTGGCTTGGAAAGGTGGTAGGTGAGGAGGAAGGTTCTACAAAAAAGTTCACACTAATCAAGACACTTTGTGTGCATAAATAATTGTGTCAAAAGAAAACAACTAGTCATTGCAAAGGAAGGAAGGAAGGAGGAACAATTAAAGGAAGAGGAAATGGAAAGATGGAAGGAAGGAAGGAAAGAAGGGAAAGGATGGGAAGAAATAAGGAAGGGAGTGAGGGAATGAAGGAAGATGGAGAGAGGGAGGAGAGAGGATGAATGTAAGGAAGGAAGTAAAGAAGGAAGGAAGAAAAGGAGGAAGAAAAGAAGGGGTAAGAAAGGCATTAAAAAGGGGGAAGAAAGAGGAAGGAGGGAGGAAGAGAGGGAACAAAGGCATTAAAGAAAGAGAGAGAGAAAACAATGAGACAAGTGAGATAAGGCAAAACATAATTTGTGGTAATAAAAAGGCCTCAGTACAATCAAAGCGTTACATATATGAAAATGTCTCAGTGACAAAACTACTTTTGTATAATAAATATAATCTACTAAATTAATAAAACAAGAAGCAGATATAAAAATAGATTAAACTATTTGAACACCTAAAATCATGGAAATTAAGGAAAGTACTTGGTTTGACAAACTGAAGCATCTGAGAGCTGAGGGAAATATTTATTGATGTGTTTTGTTTCTATGATCTGATACATCTATTGGTATATTGTGATAAAATGTAATTAGTGAAATCTGACAGAGTGATCTATACTGCAATACTATAACTGCACACACTTCAGTTGAAATCTCCATGCCAGTCAATATAATTTTACATATTTACTTAGAGTACTCAAGAAGCAAAATTGATAAAGTATGTTTTTATATGGAAAGTCCAAAGTAACTCAATAGCTATTATTTTTATTTAAGCATTGATAGATTTGCTAAAACTCACTGATTAATTTGTAAATTACAGTCTTTATATGTATTTTTTGAATCTATCCAAACCAAACTATTTTCAGTTTTAAGCTAAATTTTATTTGGTTACTTAGTCTCTAAACCTTCTCTTTTTTTGCCCTTTCATCTGGATATAGTGATTATAGTTGAGATTAGAAGTTAACTACACCTAAAACATCTAAACCATTTAATGTTAAGATTGAAATTATATTCACTATCATTTTCATCATCTTATATCTTATAAAAGCTGATCACAATAGTCACACTCTAAAAACTTTAACTAGTAGTATTTTTTTGCTAGTCCTTGGGCTTGAACTCAGGGCCTGAGCACAGACCTTGGTTTTTTCCTCAAGGCTAGTGCTCTTCCATTTGTGCCAAGGCACTATTTCTGGATTTTTCTTATGTATGCGGTACCTAGGAATCGAACCTGGGTCTTCGTGCATGCTTAGGCAAGCACTCTACTGCTAAGACAAAGTCCCAGCCCAACTAGTTATATGTATAGTTTTGGTATAGGTATTATTCTTAATCTATCATAAAAATGAATAATTTCACTTGAGTAATTTCCAAAATCAGGTGATTCATGCTGTATCTATTAAATGCTAAAATAGAAGACAATAGGAAATAGAAATCATAAAATAAATTCGAAAATAGAAAAATCAGAAAATTAGAAGAAAAATGTTTTCTGGTCTTATCATTTGGCTAGAAGATAGCTTGGGAACTTTATCCCATTTTACCAAAGCCATAAATTTTTTTAAAAGTTAGATTTTTAAAAATAATATGGGGGAACTTTTTTCATCATATAGAACTTTTAGTTTAATGCTAAAATTAATGTAAAAGCCTCGGGAAACCGAATATTTGGATGGCTGACCTAGTCCACGATCCATTTATATTTAAAGTTATTGCAAAAAATAAAAGAGAAAATTCTCCTGGGTTCTAACAATTGAAGAATTTAAGTTACATTTCTAGATTCAATGATTCGTCTCCTAAATTGCAATATTGGATATTAGGTAATTTACTGGATATTAGATAATTTACAGAGGTCATCCATAAAGCAGACTAGCAAAAATGTTAGAAAACATTAATTAAATGAGAACAATGATCACAACATCCATTTTGTAACTGCAATTCTACTAAACTAAAATTATTTAACCTAAAAATGCTTCACTAATACAACAATGAAGAAAACATACCTGCTTTTTGATTCTTGAAGCATTATGAAAAATAGAAGCAGGGTAAGAAGGTTCATATTCTTTCTCTGCACATTATAGTAGGGATCCTGCACAGGTTAAAAGAAGTAAAACTTGAAAGTGAAATGGGACATGTTTTTGTTCATAATACAGAAGCTATTAGAAACAATGAGTGATAAACTATTGTGGAAAGTATAACAATACTGAAATCAAAACCATTTTTATTATTAGAAAATTATTAGAAAATCAGCTAATGAAGATCAGACTCTCAATATCAGTAAAATTTGTAGGATTTATTAACATTAACACTAACCAAAAATTATTAAATATAGAAAACATAACTGGAAAGCAAAACAGTAAATGAATAAATGGAGAAATTTTAACACTCATGAAGCAGAATACTCAGATATAGAGATGTTATTTGCTCCAAATTTCATGTGACAGTAACTGCAATTTCAACAATTAGGCATTTTATTTGTTAACATGTGAAGCTATGTTAAAATTCACATGAGAATATTAAAACTCTAACAATAGTTGATCAAATAATTAAGCTTAATATAAAATTAGGCAATATTTAAGTTGCCATAGAAAAATGAGGAATGCATTGAATAATTAATATACATGCACACACAAAGTATGTCTGGAAAAAAATAATTGGTGATCTAAGTAGAAAAAAAAAGAAATGGAATCCTCAGATAGCATTTAAACATGAACTAGCACTGTAATAAAATACAGAAATCTATATAAAGTTGCAAATGGTATAATTCAGTGACATTGGTATCTATAGTGTAAAATAAATAATCATACAAAATAGCTATCAATGAAATTAAAAACAAAGATAAATGCAAGTTGAATTGGTTGCAAAATACATAATTTACGAAAATGGAGAAAATAGTACATTTAGAATGTAGACTATGTGAAGTTATTTCTTTCCATTTCCTTCCCCTTATCTATGGTTTATCTCATGTTGTTACTGTAGCTGACTAGCTAGGATTACAGGAGTGAGCCACCAGCTCCTGGCTAAAATATAAAATTTCTATATCTCTATAAAGTTTAAATAGAACATTGGCACCCTTTCAAGCAATAAAAACAAAATGTAACAAAGTAGAATACAGCACAAGAGTGAAAGTGTGCAAAGGTAATTCATGGAAAAGTAACTATATTTTCCTGATAATTCAGAAAATGCAAATTATTACTGTCAAATTCAAGGTAAAAGTAGTATGAGAAAGAAGAGTCAATGCTATGGGAAAATGGCTCTCAAACAATTAACTAATCATAGGACAGTGAAATATGATATATTTGGAAAACAATTGGATAATATATGACTATTGTAAACTTGTATATTCTTTATTATTTGATAATTTACACCCACAACTTCAAAAAAGAACATCGCACAAAGGATACATTAAACATAATAATTGCCTGATGGCACAATTGGGAAAATGAGGACCAACAAAATAATTCCTCTGGAGGCTTAGTAATAACTGATGAAAGTATATGCATTCAACACCAATGAAACAATAAAAAAATGAAAATTCTAACTTATCAGGAATAAAAAAGTTTCTGAGTTATGAATAAAAAGGTTACAAAGTAGGATTTATATACATTTGGAGTTTTTAAACCCCAAAAATTCACAACATAAATTCTACAAATAGATACATATTTACCAGAAACTAGCACTAATTTGAATTTACCAGTTTCAGATGGATATTTCCATAGAGGCAGTAATGAAATGAATGAGAATAGAAAGACGATCTATAATGTAGCTATGATATTTATATCATTGTGAAGCTAAAATGGCAAAAACAATAACTATTTGATTGCATTTTGAGGTATATTGGTATTATTACATTTTGTTTTATTAGTATTTGAAGCATTGCAGTTATGAATTCCATATTCAAGTATATATATGACTGTATTTCAGACAGTCAAGTATAATTCAACTTAATACTGCTAATTGCATAAGTGGCTTTGTTACCTACATAATATACACAGATTTAGGAATAATATATATTTATGTGTGTGTGTGTGTGTGTGTACATGTATGTGTGTGTACCAGTACCAGGGCTTGAACTGAGGGCGTGTGTACTATCCCCTTAACTTTGAACTCAAGTTTGGCACTTTAATAAGTCAACCAGAGGTCTACTTACAGGTTAGGAATGTGAGTTTCACAGGTTTACCACCCAGTTTGGCTTTGGGTCACAGTCCTCAAGTCTCACCCTCCTGAGTAGCTAGGATTACAGTCATAAACCATGGGCTCTGGACTTAGGTGCAATGTTTTAAGAAAGGTATTCATCATTGCCAAAATGGAATACATCAAATGTTTATGGAAATGAAGGTTGGGAGTAAATTGAGAAATGTAACAAACAGTACCTTAGCATTTACCAGATATACAAAATACACTTTATTTTGCATCTTATACAAAATATATATACTTAGAGTTCAAAATATTAAACCCTCAAAAAAAACAACGATGACAACGAAGTAATGTACTTACTACCTTATTAATGTAACTCCTCTATACATCACCCTGGCAAAAAATAAATAAATAGAAACAACCCAATTAATAAACAGGTTAATGACTTAAAAAGACAATTCTCAGAAGAAGTAAATATGGCCAATAGACACATGAAGAAATGTGTCTCTAGCTATAAAGGAAATGTGAATAGAAAGAACATTGAGTTTCTTCCTCAGTCAAAATAGCCAGTATCAAGAAAATTAACAACATCAAATGTTAGCATGGATGTGGCCATGTAATCTCGTTCAAATTGCTGGAAAGCAGTATGGAGGTTCTTCAAAAAACCAAACATGGAGCCATTCTATCACCCAGCAATCTCACTCATGAGCATTTATCCAATAGAACACAAAGCCACACTAAAGCTACTACCACATCCATGTTCAATGTAGGATTAGTTAGCATAGTCAAGTTATAAATCAGTACTGATGTCTCTCAATGGATAAAGAAAAATGTGAGATAGACACACATACCCACATACAATGGAATTCTATGCTTCTATCAGAATGAATGATGCTCCACCATTTGTAAGGAAATGGAAAAACTTGAAAAAAATAAAGGCCCCACTATAGATTAATGGATACAAAAAAATGTGGTACGTATATACAATGAAATTCTACATAGTCACCGGACAAGATAAAATAATTCACTGGGAAGTGGAGGTAACTACAGCAAAGCAGCAAATCATGTTGAATGAGATAAGCCAAGGCCAAAGGAAGAAAAGGCACATGGTCTCCTTGATAAATGGATATTAGATCCAAACATCACAAGAGCAATGACTCAGTATGCTGGTACTCAAGATTATTGATGTGAACTTGGAGATATAAATATAACTAAATCTATGATGGGATATATAGTAGATAGACATATTGCTATATAGATTGATAGGTGTGTATGACATACAAAGACTCAGCTTAATTTTAATTTTGTTCTAAAATTTATGTACCAGTGATTGCATATAGAGATTCCATTCTTGAATACTTTGTTGTTAAACATTTAAAATGTGATGTAAAAAATCAATCTTCATAAAATATTTTAATAGAAAGAAAGAAAAATGATAAGAAGAAAGAACGAAAGAAAGAAATGGAAGTAACCAGACCCAGAGAAACATGGGCACATGTTTTTCCACATTTGTGGTAGCTAGAACGTGCCTATAAATCTTTAAGTAAACAGAGTGGATGATAAATAAGGGATTACACATCAATTCACTAATATATTACTCTGAAGAGTTCAAACTTTTTTTAATTTATTGTAAAACTGACAAACAATTACATATGTAAGGTAATAACATAATTCTTTAGAAAGATTAAATCAAAGTGCAACAAAATAAGTGCCAGAAAATGAGTACTTGCAAGATGTGAGGATGGATTAAAGAGCAAAGTCATAGAAGACTGAAGGCAGGAAAGGTGGAGAATGGAGGCAAAAATTAATTGTATATACCATGGAATTAAGAAATACAAGAGAAGGAGTGTCTTGAGGTGAGTGTAAAGACACTGAAGCAATGACAAATCAAGACACATTGCATACATGAACATCTCTGGTATACGGCAAAATTTTTAATACATAACCTAAAAAGGATGGTTGAGAATGTTGAAAGGGGTCACACTGATCAATATGCACCACATTTGTAAACTGCTTTAATGAATCACAACTCCTTTGTACAACAATTTAAGGATAATAGAAATATTTTCTTAAAAGCTATTGGTCAGATTCTGTAAACCTGAAAACACAGGCCTTAGCAAGAAGCTTGCATGTTAATATGAAAAATTTTCCATAAGAAACAAGTAGAAAGGAAAGCAGGTTCATTACAATGGCACAAATATTAGTCCTCAGTAATTGCATTAGTTTCTTGTGGCTATAGTAGTAAAAAAAACCATGAAATTGGTGGCTTGAAATAGAAAACTTTATCCTCACACTTTTAGAAAGTTAAAATCCAAACCATTGTCAAAAGTCCTATACCAGAAAAGAATCTTCTGCTTACCTTTTTCAGAGGGCTGGTGGCAGCTGACATTCTTTGGCTTATGTCTACAGAACTGCAATGTTTGCACATGTATTCAGGATACCATCTTATTTTCTGATATAGTTCAATATCTTTCTAAGTCTCTTATTAAGAAAAATGACCCTGCATTTATAGAACATCCTAATAACTCAAGAAAAACCCTTCTGCCCCATCTCAGAATACCAAAGACATTTTATGCTGTCCAAAATAAATTTAATAAATTCTGCACACCAGAATGTGGATATTATTGATAAGCCATTCCTTTTCCTACCATGGGTATATAGTGACATTTGTTTTTTTGCCAGTTGTGGGTCTTGAACTCAGGGCCTGAGTACTGTTCTTGGACTTTTTTCAAGGCTAAAGCTCTACCACTTGAACCACAGTACCACTTCCAGCTTTATTTTTTTCTATGTATGTGATACCGAGGAATCAAATCAGATCTTTGTGCATGCAAGGCAAACACTCTACCACTAGAACAAACTCCTGGCCCCGTGACATTCTTTCTTTTCAAGATTTTATTAACAATGATATATTGAAAATATCATGTTTAACAAACAAGTATTCAAGAAGGGAATCTCTATATACAATCACTGGCACATAGATTTTAGAACATAATTAAAATTAAGCTGAGAGTTTGTATGTCATAGGTACACATTAATCTATATAATAAAACTGTATGTCTATAGAGTATATAGCCCATCATAGATTTTTATGTCTATGTAGTTATGTTTATGTCTCCAAGACTATGTTCATAAGCTCGGGTACACAAATATTGAGTCATCACTGTTGTACTGTTTGGATCTAATACCTGCATATTAAGGATACCATGCACCTTTTGTTCCTTTGGTCTTGATTTATCTCACTCAGCATGATTTGCTCTAGTTTTATCGACTTCCCAGTGAATGCCATTATTTTATCTTGTCTGTTGGCTATATAGAATTCCTTTGTATATATACCACATTTTTTGTATCCATCCAGCTGCAGTAGGGCTTCTGGATTGTTTCCATTACTTGGCTATTGTAAATAGTGCAGAGATGAACATGGCTGAGCATGTGTCCTTATTATATCCGGGGTTATGATGTTCTGGATAGATGCCCAGAAGTGGTATGAAAGGATCAAAAGGAAGGTCTATTTTCAGTTCTTTAAGAAACCTACACACTGCTTTCCAGAGTGGCTGAACTAGTTTACATTTCTACCAGCAGTGCAGTACGGTTCCTCTTTCTCCATATCCCCGCCACCATTTGTCATTGTCTGAGTTCAGAATATCGGCCATTCTAATTGGGTTAAGGTGGTATAGTAAGGTTGTTTTTATTTGCATTTCCTTTATGGCCATGGATAATGAGTATTTTCTCATATTTTTTTTTGCAATTTTAACCTCGCCTTTGGATAAGTCTCTCTTTAGTTCCCTTGATCATTTAGTTTAGATTGGTTTGTTGGGTTTGAGGGGGATTAGTTTCTTGAGTTCCCTGTAGATACCAGATATTACACATTTGTCTAATATATTATTGGTAAATATCTTTTTCAAGTTGGTTTGCTGTCTTTTTTTATTGTAATTAGTAAAAGGGTTACATGATATTTGCCAGATAGAAGGTGCATTAATTCACATACATTGATACCCTTTCACATGTCTTGGTACCTATTTCCCTCCCGCCCCACACCCCCCCCCGTCTTGGTTTTCCCCCCTTCCCTATCAAATTTCAAATATCCAAATACAAATAAATTCAATATATCAGATAACAAAGTGGGATACTATAACAATATGAGATAGCCAAGGGACAGCAAAGGAGATGAGAGACAACATAGTACATTAAGGACAACAATCATTCATTATATGGCTTTTGTTTCAATATCCTGGAGGTCTTTTCAATTAGCTTCACATTATATGGCCTTATGTATCAAGATTTTGCTCAATTGCAGATCTCTGCTAGTAAAGCCCAAGGTTTCTACTGATTATGATGAATGAGGGAAACCATTGAGCCTAAGTTCCCTTGAGTCTGGCTTACTTCACTTAATATGATTTTTTCTAAGTCTTTCCATTTCCTAACAAATGGAGGGATGTCATTCTTTCTGACAGCAGCATAGAATTCCATTGTGTGCAAATACCACAACTTGTTGATCCACTCATCAACTGAGGGACATCTAGGTTGGTTCCATATCTTTGCTATGGTGAATAGTGCTGCAATGAAAATTGTTGTGCTAGTGGATTTAGTATGTCCTTGTTTCTGGATGGTTGGGTAAATGCCAAGTAGTGGAATTGCTGGGTTATAGGGGAGCTCTATGTTTAGCCTTTTGAGGCACTGCCACACTGCTTTCCATAGTGGTTGAACGAGTTTGCACTCCCACCAACAGTGTAGTAGTGATCCCTACTGGCCACATCCCCTCCAGCATCTGTTATTATTAGTTTTCCTGATCCTGGCCATTCTAACTGGAGTGAGGTGGAATCTTAGAGTTGTTTTGATTTGCATTTCTTTTATGACCAGAGATGTTGAGCATTTCTTCATGTGTCTATAGGCCATTTTTGTTTCTCCTTCAGAGAAGACTCTCTTTAAGTCTTTGGCCCATTTTTTAATGGGATGGTTGTTACTTTGGAGGTTAGTTTTGGAGTGATTCAACTTTCTGAGTTGTTGATATATTTTAGATATGAGGCCTTTGTCCGTTGTTTGGTTGGTGAAGATTTTCTCCCACTCTGTAGGCTTCCTAATTAATTTACTAGCTATGTCCTTTTGGTTTGCTGTCTTTCTACTGAATTTATCTGTGCAGAAAGTTTTGTTGGTTTTTTTTTTTGTTGTTGTTGTTTTGTTTTTAGTAGTCTCATTTGCCTAGTCTCTCTTCAATCTGTTGTGACCCTGGACTCTGCTCAGGAAGTTTCTGCCTGTCCCTATGAATTCCAGTGTCTCTCCTACTCTATCATGTAACAGTTTCAAGGTTTCAGGTCTGATATTGAGGTCTGTGATCCAGTTTGAGTTAATGATTGTGCATGGTGATTGACTGGGATCAAGTTTTAGTTTTCTGCATGTCACTGCCCTGTTTTGCCAGCACCAATAATTGAATAGGCTGTGCTTGTTCCACTGTATATCTCTGGCTCCTTTGTATAGTGACATACTTGATAAATGCAATGGACGACTGATGTTTCTATTTGTTCCTATTCCTTCACTATTTCTCTTAGAACACTTTTTTAAAATCACAAAATCAACCCCTTATCCATAATAAGTAGACATAAGGGAAGAAGTCAATATGTCACACTTTATTTTTCTCTGGACACATTCATATATATATATATATATATTAGTTTAGTTTATATAATCATTTATTGTCCAGTGGTTATAGTTTAATGTGTACTAATTCGATGTCCATCTAACTTGGTTTCTCTTTCTCTCTCTCTTTCTCTGAAGGTTCACATAAAATAGTAGAAAGGAAGAAAAAATTAATAATTTTTATTGCGATTAATAAATGGTTACATTATATTCACCAGATCGAAGGTACATAACTTCACAAGTATTGATACCCTTTCTCATGACATGGTCCCCATTTCCCTCCCCGCTCATCTTGATTTCCCCCTTTCCCCATGCAATTTCAAATAACCAATTAGGCACATATAAAATATATCAGATAACAAGGTGAAATATTGTAACAATATGAGATAACCAAGGGATGGCAAAAGAGATGAGAGATAACATAGTACATTAAGGACAACAGTCACTCGTTATATGGCTTTTGTTTCCTTATCCTGGAGGTCCTTACATTTAGTGTCATACTATTTGGCCTAGTGTCTCTAGATTTTGTTCTATTGTAAATCTCTGCTAGGAGAGCCCAAGGTTTCTACTGATTATGACAAACGAGGGAGACTATTGGGCCTATATGCCTTTGAGTCTGGCTTACTTCACTTAAAAAAAAAAACATATTAAGTGAAGGAAGAAAATTTTTTACTAGAACCTGAAGCTAATCAGTTTAAACCTGAAAAATAATAGAAGTCAGACTCCTTATCACAGCAAATAAGTATATTTAGAGGGGGTAAGAAAGAGATAAGCACTCAGAGAACTAGAATGCAGAGGGTTCTCTTAATGTCTACTCTTACCACAGGTTGTCTCTATTCCTCACTTCCTTAGATTCATGAGCCAATTAAAACCCTATTATTGGCTCAGCTTTCTTGACCTGAGCGTCTAACACCTGAGCTGAGTCTGTGGCAGAAGGAATTCAGATTGAATGTGTAGTTGATCAGGAAGTCTTCAGTATTTCCTTCACACTTTACAACCTCTTGTTCCCAAATCTGTAAAGCAAAAATTTTAAAGCCGTGAGAATTAAAAATGGATCATTGTATATGGGCAATGGACATTGTAACACTTGCCTTTAAATCTATTTATATAATTTCTAAGGAGGTTTTGTATGACCCAATTATTTAATGATCACCTGCAGAAAAACATTTAAAATAGAGTCTAGAGCATAAGTTTGCTTTTGCTTTAGTGAATACTGTAATTACAAAAAAATTACTAAAGTTCAAGAGCATAGATAAATCAGCTTTCAAATTAAAAGTATAGGACTAAAGACATATTCAAATGAAGTTCAGCAGCCATTATGAGATTCCTAAAATGCTTTTTAATATTTCCTGTAAAACATGCACCAAAACATCCATTTGAATTGTGCTTCCAACTGATGTCTTTATACTTTTAATTTCCTAAAAAGTTAAATGAAAACATATTCTATGTCACAATATAAACTATGTATTTTTATTGTCCAGATAATGTATAGCAGGGTTAGGGTTACTTTCTCTAGGTAATAGGTACATTACTTCTTGAACTTTGTTATCCCTTCTCATGTTTTGATGCCCTTTTCCCTCCCCCATGTTGCCCATTTCAATAAACACGCTAAAATGTTATACTATCTATATTACAAGAGTATGCTTATGTGTGTTTTAAGAGTTCATAAAATTGTTTATATTTGTTCCCATTTCCAAAAGAAAGCAGGAAAAAAAAACTGTAGTAGGCACTTAGTCTGACTTCTAACTTCCTTTTATAATATTGTTTCTACAACACCATCAAACCACACATGGTATTCATCAGTTCAGGGAATCCTATCATTCCTGGGATAAAAACATCACAATGTTTAAAGAGTTTTTGAAAACCTATTCTAGCAAATAAAATAAGTCATATTGTGACTGATATTATTGAAACAATAGAGTAAATAAATTAAACAAAGAACAAATTGATCAAGAACCCAACTATCCTTCATTGTCTGATGGGTCAGCCTTAAGATGATTAGCCCAAGAGATTAAGTAGAATCTTCATATTTAAATAAATATTTACTTACACATTTTGTAAAGCAGGAAAACAGTCATCACAGTATCGTAGAGGCTTTGATTTTTGTACAAATGTAGAGTAAAACTGCATTTGATCACTAAAAATCAGGCACTTAACCAAATGATGCGTAGAAGCATGATCCTTAAAAGGGTAAATTTTAACACTTACATTCCTCCTTTTCAATTTTTAAATATACAACCCTTAATTATAATTGTCTGATGTCAGATTTATTAAGTCAATATTTGGCTTAATATTTATATTGACAAAAATTATAGTAGACAAATGTTTGAAACATTTCATTATAATCAACCAAACATTTTTTTGTAGAAATGTTAAAAGAAATGAACTCTAAGGTATGGAAACAAGAGGTTTATCTTGTGTGATTGTTGTTCTTAATGCACAATGTTATTTCTCTTCTCTTTTTTTGCCCGTATGGATAATCTCATGTTGTTATTGTGTCTGACTTTGAACCTGGTATGTTGTACATACATTTATTTGTTTATTTGAAATGGGAAAGGGAAGGGGGTAAAATAAGATGATTGGGAGGGGATGGAGGGAGGGAAAGGGATATGATTGTGCAGGAAGTAATGCACCAATAAAATAACATGAAAAAATGAACTTATAGTCCAACAGAATGAGTATCAGGAAATATATTGGAAATGTACTCTACATCTTGGGAGGAGATTGGAGGAGAAAAGTGGGAGAAAACATGGGAAGGGGAAACAATGTTCAAGAAATAATATAATAAGTAACTTACACATGTATCTGTAATCTCTCTACACATCACTCCGATAATAAAATAAGAGAAAATGAAAAATAAGAGAAAATGAAAAGTAAGAGATGGGACAGTCAAGGACAGCAGGGTAGTTGACTGAAGAGAGAAAGAGGAAAGAATGCAGTCATGATTTTCATTGAATCTCCCATCAAACTAAGAAAATTGAGGGGATGATTTGGGTTGGGAGAGATGAAAGATGCTGCAATGATGAAAACGCATGGTGCTCATAAACTTACATACTTAATGATAACTAGTTTCTACAATTACTTAAATATAATAAAATACAAGTTTAAAAAAGCTCCTTGAGCAGATTCAAAACTTTGGAAGGGTAGCAAGGTAGAAAATTAACCCTCAAAAATCAACGGAGTGATCCCTCTGGCCACATTCCCTCCAGCATCTGTTATTATTTGTTTTCCTGATCCTGGCCATTCTAACTGGAGTGAGGTGGAATCTTAGAGTTGTTTTGATTTGCATTTCTTTTATGACCAGAGATGTTGAGCATTTCTTCATGTGTCTATAGGCCATTTTTGTTTCTTGTTCAGAGAAGACTCTCTTTAAGTCGTTGGCCCATCTTTTAATGGGATGGTTGTTACTTTGGAGATTAGTTTTGGAGTGATTCAAATTCTCAATATAATAAAGGCTGTGTATGAGAAACCCACTGCTAGTATTACACTTAATGGTGAAAATCTAAAGCCATTCCCTCTAAAATCAGGAACGAGACAAGGATGCCCACTCTCTCCATTACTCTTTAACATAGTACTAGAATTCCTAGCCAGTGCAATAAGGCAAGTAGCAAGCATAAAGGGGATCCAAGTAGGGAAAGAGAAAGTAAAACCATCCCTCTTTGCAGATGACATGATTCTGTATTTAAAGAATCCTATAGACTCTATTCCCAAGCTCCTTGAGCTGATTCAAAACTTTGGAAGGGTAGCAGGGTATAAAATTAACCCTCAAAAATCAACTTCCTTCCTTTACACCAACAGTGAGCGGAACAAAGCAATAATCAGGAAAGCAACTCCTTTCACAATATAGCCTCAAAGAAAATAAAGTACCTAGGAATTAGCTTAACTAAGAATGTAAAGGACCTTTTTGATGAAAACTTTAAAACATTAAAAAAGGAAATTAAAGCAGAACTAAGGAAATGGAAAAACCTCCCATGTTCCTGGATTGGAAGAATCAACATTGTGAAAATGACATTCTTGCCAAGGGCTATCTACAAATTCAATGCAATACATCAATATCCCAATGGCATTTTTTAAAGAAATAGAAGAGGCAATTCAAAATTCATATGGAATAATAAAAGACTCCGTATAGCAAAAACACTTCTTAGCAGAAAGAACAGCGCTGGAGGAATTTCAATTCCAAATTTTAGACTCTATTACAGGGCTATAATTCTCAAAACAGCTTCGTATTGGCACAAGAACAGGCCTGAAGACCAATGGAATAGAACTGAGGACCCAGATATTAAACCACAGACCTATGGCCACCTGATCTTTGACAAGGGAGCCAAAAAAAATAGAATAGAAGAAAGACAGCCTCTTCAACAAGTTGTGCTGGCAGAACTGGTTAAGTACCTGCAGAAAACTAGTTGGATCCTTCTTTGTCACCTTGCACTAGAATTAATTCCAAATGGATCAAAGACCTGGATGTAAAAGCCAACACTCTGAAACTTTACAAGAAGGAATAGGAGATACACTAGGCCTCCTTGGCACAGGTCAAAACTTTCTTAATAAGGACCAGGAATCACAATAAATCAGAGAAAGGCTGGATAAGTGGGACTGCATTAAACTGCAGAGCTTTTGTATGGCAAAGGATATAGCTAGTAAACTAATTTGGAAGCCTACAGAGTGGGAGAAGATCTCACCAACCATACAACAGACAAAGGTCTCATATCTAAAATATATCAACAGCTCAAAAAATTGAATCACTCCAAAACTAATCTCCAAAGTAACAACCATCCCATTAAAAATGGGCCAAAGACTTACAGAGAGTCTTCTCTGAAGGAGAAACAAAAATGGCCTATAGACACATGAAGAAATGCTCAACATCTCTGGTCATAAAAGAAATGCAAATCAAAAGAATGCTAAGATTCCACCTCACTCCAGTTAGAATGGCCAGGATCTGGAAAACTAATAACAACAGATGCTGGAGAGGATGTGGTAGGAGTGCAAACTCATTCAACCACTATGGAAAGCACTATGACAGTTCCTCAAAAGACTAAACATAGAGCTCCCCTATGATCCAGTAATTCCACTACTTGGCATTTACCCAATCATCCAGAAACAAGGACATACTTAATCCACCAGCACAACAATGTTCATCGCAGCACTATTTACCATATCAAAGATATGGAACCAACCTAGATGTCCCTCAGTTGATGAGTGGATCAGCAAGATGTGGTATTTGTACACAATGGAATTCTATGCTGCTGTCAGAAAAAACAACATTGCCCCATTTGTTAGGAAATGGAAAGACGTAGAAAAAATCCTATTAAGTGAAGTAAGCCAGACTCAAAGGAACTTATGCTCAATGGTTTCCCTCATTTGTCATAACCAGTAGAAACTTTGGGCTCTACTAGCAGAGATTTGCAATAGAGCATAACCTTGATATAAAAGGCCATATAGTATGACACTAAATGAAAGGATCTCTAGGATATAGAAACATAAGCCATAAAATGAATGATTGTTGTTCTTAAGGTACTATGTTATCTCTCATCTCTTTTGCTGTCCCTTGGTTATCTCATATTGTTACAGTATCTCACTTTGTTACCTGTTATATAGGATATATTTGTATTTGGTTATTTGAAATTGGATAGGGAACAGGGGGAAAATAAGATGAGGGGTGGGGATGGGGGGGAGGGAAATGGGGACCAAGACATGTGAAAGGGTATCAATGTATGTGAATTAATGCACCTTCTATCTTGCAAATATCATGTAACCCTTCTATTAATTACAATAAAATATATGAAAAAAGAAATGACAAAATGTTATATATTGTGTGATTTCATTAATATTTCATTTCAAAAGTGACATAATTAGTGTTATGGGGAGTGAATTAGTGGTGATCAAGTTTTAGAGAGAGGAGACAACATAAGAGAGTTAGTGATGGAAGAGTTCTGTTTCTTGATTGTAGTTGTGAGCTGAAAAATATACATTCAGTACTAATGTCAATTCCCTGGTTTCATATTGTCCTATAATTATGTAAGATGTAACCCATGGAAGGAAATTGGAAAAAAATGAATTTCTGTACTACCTTTGTAAATATAAATCCCTAAATCGGTAATTATTTCAGAATAAAAAATTAGTAAATGAACAAAAAACCCATAATGGACATGAAACTTGAAGGAAGAGTATTTGAAATGAGACAGACCAATGGGAGGAAGGCATAAAAGAAGGTAAAGGAGTTAGTAAACATCTTCCCTTCCTCTCTACTCTATTATACGCTAATATGAAAAAGAAATTACCTTCTGACCACCTTGTTACCCTAAATATACTCCATCATGAGCAAGTTAAATATCACACACACACACACACACACACACACACACACACACACCCCACAAAGACAATAAGCAGACTCAGGATATCAAATAAATGTATCCTATCATTTGACTAAAATTTATCTTATCATTTGACTTAAATTCATGTCACCAAATTTTTAGTATGTGGAGCCAATTAAATCAGATTTTCCTTGAATTGTGTCTGAAGTCAATTCATGAGACACTATCTAAAACGGTAAGTTAAGAATACTGTTATAACTAATATAAATGTATAAAGGAACTCTTAAATAATGATGAATTTTGGGTAATATATATACTTATTTATAAAATCAGTGATATATATATACATATAAAATCAGTGATATATTTGTATCTCACAAGAGTAGTTAAATTTCATTAAGTGAAACATGAAGGACCTCAACAGAGAAAGAACTAATATCATGACATATCAACCTTTTTAAGATCAATATTTGAACAAAAGTTTACATGACATGTCTTTCCTCTTTAATAAAATTCTAATGCCAAATCCATGAAAATGATTATTTAAAGAGAACAAAGATTACCTGGATTCCAGTGGCTTGTACCTGTAATCCTATCTACTTGAGAGGCTGAGTTCTATGTACAGAGGATGGAAGCTAACTGGGTTTCAAAGACGTTGAGATCCTTACCTCTGATTAACCACAAAAACAGGAAGTGGTGCTGTGGTTCAAATGGTAGGGCAATAGCCTTGAACAAAAATCTCACGGACAGCACCCCTGGCCAGAATTAAGCCCCCAGAATCAGCAAAAGGTGAAAAGACTGATTTTTCCTTTAGTCCATGAAAATAAAATTTGAACCAATAACTGTTGCAGTTCCATGGTATTAGAATAGAACATTCAACTCCTTTCATGGGCTCTTACAAGCTTATTCCTTCTTCAGGCCACAGAAGTAACATCCCTATTTCAATCCACTACAGAAGATCATATTTTGGACAATGGTTGAACTTAAATATATTTCCTGATTTTTCTTCAATTTTTACACATCAAGTTGAAACCTTAAAGTCCAACAGAAAATTTAAACATACATTGACTCACTTCAAACCTGGGTTTAAGAAATGTTCTTGTCTCTAGAATTTAATGACAGCAATTGTGTCACATGACTGTTATACTAATTGCATGGGAAGTAAACAGAAAGATGACCAGCCTACGTAAAAATACTGAGCCTTAAGATTAGCATGGTGATTAATATTTGCAACTGGAATACTCAGCAGACAGAGATAGGAAAACCCTGGACTGATGAGGAACCTTAACTAACACTTGACATATAGCAACAAGGTCTATGGACGCAGCTGATATTAAAGAGCAATAGCACAAGAAGAGGAAAAGGAGGTTGAGGAGAAGGAAGAGGAGGAAGAAAGCAAAAGTAAGAAGAAAGAAGAAAATAAACGAATACTTTTTGAATGATATGTTATCTAGAGGAAGAAACTGATGGAACTGGAACAGATGAATTAATAGTTATAGAGGATAAAGGAGAGATGTGCAATGATTTATAAAGAGAAGAGTAGGAAGGTAGCAGAATTATAGTATAATGATGATATAATATGATATATTTTACATTGTTTAAATATTGTTAAATATTTCCTCTACATTTACAATTTATATTAGAATTTTATTTGGATGACTAGAACAACTTCTACGTAGCAACTTTTTATTCTGGATCTCACAGTTCAGTCATCAATAGCCCATTTTATTCTCAATATATCTTAAAAAACATCTTAAATAATATTTGATAAAAAGAAAAGTTCAGAAAATGCCACTGTGTCTCAAGTACTAGAGTACCACCCCTCCAGCTGAAGAGCTCAGGAATAGCTCCCAGGCCCAGAGTTAAAGACCCATGGCTAAAAAAAAAAAGAAAAAGATTCAGGATAGTGATCAAAGCATCAGAAAATTCTGAAGTGTTAGTGGAAAGTAAATGAAACAATTATCAGTTGGAAACTGGTAACTGTAAATTATACATTACTTAATATAAACTTCATTTTCCTTGAAAAAGTGTTTTCAGGGTTTTAGTTTCCTAGAAAAAATAAGCCAGAATTACACTTAATGCTTTCAGTAAAGATACCTATATGAAATATGATGTTTTTAACATATTACTTAACAGAGCGTTTATATGACTTTAATTACATTTTAAAACAATGATCATAATTTTGTATATCTACTTACTCTGTTAATGCTTCCAAGAAGTAGTGAATATAACCAATGTTTTGTTTCCATTCTTCCTTCAGTGTTTGGAAGGTATTTGTGGAGAATAGATAATAGTCACAAAAATGGCATAAATGTCTTAATCAAGGCATCAAATATTATTAGCTTAGCAAAGAAAGAAACATATTTCAAATCTGACAAATATTATTCAGTACATTTTTCTAATCCTAATTCCACAAGGTACAACAGCTTCCTACATAATACAATGGTAGATACAGTACTTGGTGTATTTTATGTAGGTTTATTGATTTATTTGAAATAGGGATGGGAAGGGGGAGAAACAAAATAATTGGCAGGGGGTAGAGGGAGGAACAGGGGGACAAAAACATGAGAAGGGGTATCAATGTTTGAGAAGTAATACACCTACTAGCTGATGTTTGTAACTGTAACCCTTCTATACATTACCTCCCCCCCCATTAAAAACAGTGGTGAAAAATATGTGCTGTTTTTACTTTGTGAAAAAATGTTATGGGATGGGACTAGTAACATGGCCTAGTGGTAGAGTGATTGCCTAGCTAGCATGCACAAAGCCCTGAGTTCCTTTCCTCAGTACCATATACACAGATAAAGATAAAAGTAATGCTGTGACTCAAATGGGAAAACTCAAGGATAGTGCCCAGGCTCTGAGTTCAAGACCTAGGACTGGCAAAAATGTATTGGGTATTTGTAAGTAAAGTGTCTGAATTTTGCTACCTTTAATTCATTGAGTTTGGTTTGTGGCATTCTTCTTTATTGAACTGCTTATTTTTTAATTAAATATTTTTGTGAAAATCATAGAACTAGAACTCTGGGCCTTGTGCTCTTTCTTGGCCATTCCCCTCAACACTGGCACTCTATCACTTGACCCTACCAGTTTTCTACTAGTTTAAAAAAAATCTTGGATTTGTTTGCTCCAGATGATTTGAAGCAGAGATCTTCATATCTCAGCTTTCTCATCACTACGATCACAGGAATGAGCTCAGGAACAGTGCCTAATTCCTAAGCTCAAGACACAGGATCAGATGATGATGATGATGATGATGATGATGATGATGATGATGATGATGATGATGGAGATGGAGATGATGATGATGAAGATGATGATGACGACGATGCAATAATGAAGTACCCTTCCTCTGCTTTTATGTATGAATTCAACTTGTCTCTTATGGAAGAATAACGGATTACAGTAAAATGTTATTTTTGCTTTGATTACAAGTTGCCTATTTTATCTAAGCACTGTTGAAACTGTAAGTGTCAAAGCCATCATTAATTATTGATCCACAACATACTCTTTGAAATCTCTTCTTCTAAGATGCTGATCTTGATATGCACATTAGAAGATAAAAATGTTCTTATCATTTGTTATAAGTCATTAGCTCAAGTCTTGCAAAGAGGACAATTATTTTCTTTCCTATGTTAAAATCAGTACTGAAAATATTTGGGTTGCTAATGGCCTTGACAATATTTGATTTCAAAAGATATTTTGGAGATTTGATCACTGTTTTTATTTTTTGTTTACAATATGTTTAAAAATATATGTATATTTAAAAATGACTTCAGAATTCACAGCTATCCTTCCTCCATTTACATATGGGAGATTTATTCCCCTTCTCATTTAAGTGCATGTGAAAGAACGAACAAATGTCTACTGACCCAAGAAAGATCAGCTCAATATTCTGTCAATTAATACTCATTTTTAGGAGAATACTCTCTATTACATTGGAGATAAAAAAGATAAAATGATCAAAATATAAATAAAACTAAAGCTAAATCTTTTATTATCAAGATATGATGAAGATGTAGGTTTTATTCATTTCTGATGACTTAATCACATATGCGTGGGTGAGAGAGAGAAAAACCGCCCTTTACTTATACAAATATGAAAGGCTTATGTTCTTTACCATTAAACAGGTCCAGTACTCAGATTTACGAAGATGGAGAATAGAGAATTGGGATCATTGATCCATTTTGGGCCTATCACTGGTCACCTAATCTGATAAACTGGCATCGTATCAGTGGTGATTCTTGTCTATAGTCACTTGACATTTTACGTCCCTAAGTGTTTGTGAGGGTTTTCTTTTCTTTTTAACCATAGAACAGTTCAAAAGTAATAGTAATTCAGACAATGGGATTAGATTATTATTTCTGCTATGCTTGCATTTTAAAAATCTCTGTCTCTCTCTGTCTCTCTCTGTGTCTTTCTTTCTCTCTATCTCTCTCTCTCCCTCTCCCCCCCTTTCTCTGTCTCTGTCTCTGTCTCTCTGTCTCTTCCTCTTCCTCTCTCTCTCTCTCTCTCTCTCTCTCTCTCTCTCTCTCTCTCTCTCTCTCTCTCTCTCTCTCTCTCTCTCTTGCTCATTCTCACGCATTCTGCTGAGAAACTACAGAAAACAAATCAAATGAACATTGAAAATGCAGCTGAGGCTCCAGATATACCAGATGGTTCAGTCAAGATTAGCATAGACATCCTGATCAATCCAGTTCTTCATGAGTGACAGATTACCAAAGCTCAGGCTGTTAGAACTGTACAAGTACATATACAAGCAGCATGTACCTGTAGGTAAGGTATGTAAATGAATAAACATGACACTTAATACTGAAGGAGTAAAAACTTTTGGCTTCATTAATTCCAAATAGTATACTTTCATATGAAAGATTCAAATAAATTCATTAAACTAAACCTAATAAATTCATATGGTTTACAGACAGAAGTCAATCCACAAAAATGTAGTATGTAGTGTATCATGTTAAGCCAATAAATCTTAAGAATGTTTATCTCATAGATAAATTCCATGGGACTACAGGACCAAACAATAAGTTAATGTAAATAGCAAATAAATATGTGATCATCACTTTTTATGTGTGTTTGCTGTTTCTGGAGCTTGAACTTAGGGCCTGAGCTTTTGTGCTCAAGGTAGTGTTTTAATACTTTGAGGCATGACTCCACTATTTTCCATTTTAAAAAACAATAAATAGTTAATTGTATATAAGAATCTCAGACTGACTTCAAACTGAGATTCTCAAATCAGTCTCCTGAGTAGCTAGGATCACATATGTTAGGCTTTGGAGCCCAACTTGCAATCACCACATTTCATAAGCTGGACAAGATGCTAGAAGCTTCCTCAGAAGAAAGGAAACAAACAGTGGTGACAAGCCCAAGATGAAAGAAAATCATGTATAGCAAAATAGTATCAATTAGAAATGACCCATCACAATAAATAAGAAAGGGAGAAAGACTCCCAAAATGTGGAATAAACTAAGTAATTCAATTTAACCAAGATCAACTAATGTTTTAGAAGGGGGTAAATGGCCCAGTGGAAGTAAAACAAATCTATTCAAGTGAATTAACAAAACTATGATAAAAAGAAGCTATAAAAATATAAACATTTTAAAGTAAATGGGCTGTGTGCTGGAGATTTATACCTGTAATGCTAGCTATTCAGGAGGCTGAGATCTAAAGATTGTGATTCAAAGACCACAGTGCTTTTATTCAGTTAACCACCAAAGATACAGAAGTGGAGCTGTGGCTCAAGTTGCAGGTGGCTAGCCTTTAGCATAAAAACTCAAGGACAACATCCAGGTCCTGAGTTCAAGGCCCAAAAGTGGCATAAAGCAAAGAAAATGAAAACATAATAACAACAATAACAAGAAAACAGAATAAATGTAAGACAACCAAAAATGCCTCTGTACATGCAGGGGTATGATAAACTTCTACACTGAGTTAAATAGCATCGTGAGTACTTACAGAATGTCGCCGTGTGTGTGAAAGGATCAGTCAAGTCTGCAAGACACATACTGGTTTCACTCCTCAGGTGAGAAAACAGCACTTTCTGTGACATCCCATTCCAAGAACCTTAATGTACACTTTTCTCGGCTTGATCAGGTTACTTATTCCTTCTAGCCACTAGTGTCTTGTGTGGTCATCTATAACCCAGCCAATGAAGCCTGGTACCTGCAAGGCCCAATTTTTGACTGCAACTTATTTTCTGCTCCCCAGAGCAGTTGTCTTTTACAGTAGTCCTGGTCAATATGGTGCCTGACTCCTGAACTCTGACAGCACATGTTAGATGAGATACTGAACTTTTTCCCTCCCTCCAGGTTACTATGCAGGAGTCATGACTCACAGATCAACTCCTTGACCTAGATTAAAGGTTTGTATGAGCCATGGCCATCTAGAATCACTAGGAGTTTGTTCATTTATTACCAGGGTGATTGGTCCAGTAGCCAACTTTCATTGTGTTCCCAGACTCTGCTTCATCTCCCTTTGTAGGGGAACTAGTGCAACTTTCTGATTCTTTGAGTTCGTTTCTGATTCTTCATGCTGTCTCTATTTCTCATCCCTTCTTTATTGGTTTTCAGAATTTCTCCTCACATTCCCTTCTTGGAAGATATCTCGTTTATTACCCAGAATCCTTTTTCTTCTGAAGTCTTCCAGAAGCAAATTCTATTCTGCAACCCTGCCCCTTTATTTAACTATCAGGATCTTGAATCCTAGGTTTGATCATAATAAGAGACTTGAAGCATCTCAGGTGTCTGTTGTCCTTCCTAGCAATCTCCCAGTTCCTGCATTTGAAAGAGCATCCTTATTAAGGTCTGAAATTTCCAAAAAGCAGTGGAAAAGAACATAAGTGATACATTTAAAATAAAATTCAACTTTTGAACAGAAGCGACTAGTTATTAGCAGACAGAAAATATGCTATTCTTTCAAAAGTAACTTCTAAATTTTATGTACAACCATGGACAGCAAATGTAGCTGTTTCTTGTACAAAACGTGTCGTATTTCCTGTCAATCAGTCAGTTTTATGCATCAATTTCTTAACGGTATTCAATATTTTTTCCAAACTCCTTGCCTTGTTATTTCCTCTAATATATTGTTATATTTTTCAATCTCAAAACAAAGTTTTGATACACTTATTATGCATCACTTTGTTATGAAGAGAGTACTAATAAATATAAAGGGTTAATTTTTAAATAATTAGAAATGAAAGTATTTCCATATATTGTAACTCTAAAGTGTGTGTAAAATGTAACCAAATGAATGGTATGAGATTAATTGTTTTTGGAATTCAATGACTACTGATAATTTTGTGGAATGTTTTTAGGATTAAACACCTGCTATAAATTTTGATATCTAAGAACAGAAGGAGGCCAAAGCAAAAATGGAGACTTATGTGATCATTTTCAGCATTATAATTTCCTGCAAAATTTGAGTGATTTGAGAAACTGTGATAGATTTACCTGAATAGGATGATGGCAAAGGCTTTGTACATTCAAAAATAGTTTTGCTGAGCCAATGAGAAGGAATATTCTATCAGATCAGAAGTTTTTCATGCTTTAGCAAGCCAAGAGAGTCAAGAAATTATTCATATGTAACTATTGCAAAGTCCTGCCTCTCTGAGTTTATTTATGTAGGTTGTTAAATTTTGTTTGTATTATGTTTTCATTCTGCTTTTATGTCTATGTTTCTGTGTCTGTCTCTCTATCTGTGTCTCTTTTTTCTCTGCTTTTGTCTCTTTCTGTATCTCTTATTTTTTCTTTGTCTTTGTCTATCTGTCTCTCTCTGTCTGTCTGTCTCTCTCTCTCTGTGTTTCTCTCTCTCCCTCATTTTCACATACTCTCTTCTGTCCCCCCTCCCTCCCTTCCTTTCCTCCCTCTTGAAATGCTAAGGTTGCCAGTCCTAGGGACTGGACTCAGGGCCAGAGCACTGTCCTTGGGCTTTCCTCGGGGTTAGTGGCTCTACCACTGGAGCCACAGCACCAGTTCTGGCTTTTCTATGTATGTGGTACCCAGGAATCGAACTGGGTCTTTGTGCATGCTAGGCAAGCACTAGGCCAAACTCCCAGCACATCCTCTCGTATTTCTAAGATCAACAAATTTATAAATATAGACTCAAAAATGTATCCCAAACATTTTAATACAGATAAACCATAGGTTGCATTGAAAATCATAGCCATTTAATTTCTGGTTTTAGATAATAGTAATCTATAATTGGAAATTTTTCAAATGATATTGCGTATGGTTTATTTTAGATTTTTTGCAATGTATAGAAGAAGGCACACTGAATCAAGACTCAGAGTACAGCATTTTTTTGTGGGTCATGCGGTTGAATTTGGGGCCTGGGTACCATCCCCAAGCTCTTCAGCTCAAGGCTAACTACCTACCCCTGGGCATGGGCATTGTCCCTGAGCTCTTCAGCTCAAGGTTACTGCCCTAACCCTGAGCCAAGCCCCACTTCATGTTTTCTGGTGATTAATAGGAGAGAGCTCCCCTATGACCCAGCAATTCCACTACTTGGCATTTACCCAACCACCCAGAAACAAGGGCATAGTAAATCCACTAGCACAACAATGTTCATTGCAGCATTATTGACCATAGCAAAGATATGGAACCAACCTAGATGTCCCTCAGTTGATGAGTGGATCAACAAGATGTGGTATTTGTACACAATGGAATTCTATGCTGCTGTCAGAAAAAATGACATCGACCCATTTGTTAGGAAATGGAAAGACTTAGAAAAAATCATTTTAAGTGAAATAAACTAGACTCAAAGGAACTTAGGCTCAATGGTTTCCCTCATTTGTCATAATCAGTAGAAACCTTGGGCTCTACTAGCAGAGATTTGCAATAGAGCAAAACCTTGATACATAAGGCCATATAGTATGAAGCTAATTGAAAGGACCTCTAGGATATTGAAACAAAAGCCATATAATGAATGATTGTTGTCCTTAATGTACTATGTTATCTCTCATCTCTTTTGCTGTCCCTTTGTTATCTCATATTGCTACAGTATCTCACTTTGTTATCTGATATATTTGTATTTAGTTATTTGAAATTGGAAAGGGAAGGGGGGAAACCAAGATGGGGGGAAGGTAATGGGGACCAAGACATGTGAAAGGGTATCAATGTATGTGAATGAATGCATCTTCTATCTGGCAAATATCATGTAACCCTTTTATTAATTACAATAAAAATATTAAAAAAACATATTTGCTTTATATGATTAATCTATAATTAATGCATACCCATACATACAACATGTGTATATTCAACATATGCATGACATGAATATAAAACTCATAAAGAGAGGTGGGGTGTGGGCAACTAGTGCAAGAAGGCTGAGACAAAGGAGAAGATGACTTTAATATACAAACTACATTATAGGAAATTATGAAAATAGGAGAATAAAATCTATGAAAACTATAAAAAATTAAACAAGTACAAAAGGATAAGAAGTGGGAAACTAAATAGTAATGGAGATAGTGAATATGCTTAAAATATATGACATGCATATCTTACAATATCACAACTGAATTCTTTTGTACAATTAATATAATCTAATAACTAAGAGAAAAATATTTTTATTAAAGAATTTATTAACATAGATTGTTACATCATATTTCAAATGACTTGTTTAACAAACAAGTATTCAAGAAGGGACTTTCTATATACAATCACTGGCATTTAGACTTTAAAACATAATTAAAATTAGGCTGAAGGTTTGTATGTCATAGATACATATTAATCTCTGTAATAAAATATTATGTCTATAGAGTCATAAATGTTTATGTCTATGTAGTTGTACAGTTTGGATCTAATAGCCACATATTAAGGATACCATGCGCCTTTTGTTCCTTTGGTCTTGACTTATATAATTTAAAACAAAAATATTTTTATTTGGTTTTGACTTGTCTCACTCAACTTGATTTGTTCGAGATTCATCCACTTCTATGAAAATGCCATCATTTTATCTTGTCTGTTGGCTATGTGGAATTCCATTGTGTATATATATATATATATCACATTTTCTGTATCCATTATTCTGTAGGAGGGCATCTGGATTGTTTCCATCACTTGGCTATTGTGAATAGCGCAGAGATGAACATAGCTGAGCAGGTGTCCTTATCATATCCTGGGTTATGTTGTTCAGGATAGATGCCCAGGAATGGTATGGCGGGATCATAGGGAAGGTCAATTTTCAGTTCTTTAAGAAACCTCCACACTGTTTTCCAGAGTGGCTGAACTAGCTTACAATCCCATGAGCACTGAAGTAGGGTTCCTTTTACTCCACAATCCTGCCAGAATCTCTTATTGTCTGAGTTCAAAATCTTGGCCATTGTTATTGATGTAAGGTGGTATCTTCCAGTCGTTTTTATTTGAATTTCCTTTATGAGCATAGATGTTGAACATTTTCTCATATGCTTGTCTGCCATTTTAACTTCTTCTTTTGATAAGTCTCTCTTTAGTTCCCTTGCCCATTTAGTGATTGGCTTGTTGGGTTTGGGGGAGATTAGTTTCTTGAGTTATCTGTAGATACTGGATATTAAGCATTTGTCTGATATATTATTGGTAAACATCTTGTCCCAGTTAGTTGGCTGTCTTTCTACTTTAGTAGCTATGTTTTATCTGTGCAGAAACTTTATTTTTAGGTAGTTCCATTTATCAAGTTTCTCTCCAATCTTTTGTGACCCTGGACTCTGCTCAGGTAGTTTCTGCCTGTGCTTATGCATTTCAGTGTCTCTCCAACTCTATTGTATAGTAGTTTCAAGGTTTCTGGTCTGATATTGAAGTCTTTGATCCGTTTTGAGTTATTGCTTGTGCATGATGAAAGGCTAGGGTCAAAAGGTGCATGGTATCTTAATATGTGGCTATTAGATCCAAAGAGTACAAGAGCAATGACTCAATATTTGCATTCCCAATACTATGGACATGGTATTGGAAATATAAACAAAACTATATAGACATAAAAATTTATGACTCTATGAACATAATGTTTTATTACATAGATTAATATGTATCTATGACACACAAACACTCAGCCTAATTTTAACTATGTTCTAAAATCTAAAGGCCAGTGATTGTATATACAGATTTCCTTCTTGAATACTTTAACACGTCATTTGAAATATGATGTAAAAATCAATATTAATAAATACTTTACTTAAAAAAAGAAAGAAAACAGTCTGCCAGGAGTGTGGCCTAGTGGAATAATTGCCTATTATGCATGAAGCTCTGGGTTTAATATCTTGGTACAATATACACAGAAAAATCAGGAAGGGTTGCTGTAGCTCAAGTGGTAGAACTGTATCCTTGAGAAAGCCCCAGGACAGTGCTCAGGCCCTGAGTTCATGCACCAAGCCTGTTAAAAAAATAATTAATTAAAAATTAAAAAAAGACTTCTGGCCAAGAGTTTGGCCTAGTGGTAGAGTGCTTGCCTAACATGCATGAAGACCAGGGTTCAATTACTCTGTATCACATACATAGAAAAAAACTCCAGAAGTAGTGCTGAGGCTGAAGTGCTAGAGCTCTAGCCTTGAGAAAGTCCATGGACAGAGTTCAGGGCCTGAGTTCAAGCCCAGGACTGCCAAAAATAAATAAATAAATAAATAACTAAATAACTAAATAAATAGAATAGAATAGAATAGTTTTTTAAATAAATAAATATAATGTGACCCAACTAATACTTTCAATCATAGTTTTAGTCTGAAACATCTTCATTGGAAAGCATATCAAGACAAATATTTTGTAGAATTTCTAGACCACCCTTAAGAAGAAATAATAGTGAAGATCTTCTCCCACTCTTTAGGATTCCTAATTAATTGACTAGCTATGTCCTTTGCCATACAAAAGCTCCACAGTTTAATGCAGTCCCACTTATCCAGCCTTTCTCTGATTTGTTGTGATTCTTGGTCCTTGTTAAGAAAGTTTCGACCTGTGCCAAGGAGGCCTAGTGTATCTCCTATTCCTTCTTGTAAAGTTTTCAGTGTGTCAGCTTTTACCTCCAGGTCTTTGATCCATTTGGAGTTAATTCTAGTGCAAGGTGACAAAGAAGGATCCAACTTTAGTTTTCTGCAGGTGCTTAGCCAGTTCTGCCAGCACAACCTGTTGAAGAGGCTGTCTTTCTTCCATTCCATTTTTTTGGCTCCCTTGTCAAAGATTAGGTGGCCATAGGTCTGTGGTTTAATATCTGGGTCCTCAGTTCTATTCCATTGGTCTTCAGGCCTGTTCTTGTGCCAGTACGAAGCTGTTTTGAGAATTAATGCCTGTAATAGAGTCTAAAGTTTGGAATTGAAATTCTTCCAGGGCTGTTCTTTCTGCTAAGAAGTGTTTTTGTTATACGGGGTCTTTTAGTATTCCATATGAATTTTGAATTGCCTCTTCTATTTCTTTAAAAAATGCCATTGGGATATTGATGGGTATTGCATTGAATTTGTAGATAGCCCTTGGCAAGAATGTCATTTTCACAATGTTGATTCTTCCAATCCAGGAGCATGGGAGGTTTTTCCGTTTCCTTAGTTCTGCTTTAATTTCCTTTTTTAATGTTTAAAGTTTTCATCAAAAAGGTCCTTTACATTCTTAGTTAAGCTAATTCCTAGGTACTTTATTTTCTTTGAGGCTATATTGTGAAAGGAGTTGCTTTCCTGATTATTGCTTTGTTCCTCTCACTGTTGACGTAAAGGAAGGCAGTTGATTTTTGAGGGTTAATTTTATACCCTGCTACCCTTCCAAAGTTTTGAATCAGCTCAAGGAGCTTGGGAGTAGAGTCTATAGGATTCTTTAAATACAGAATCATGTCATCTGCAAAGAGGGATAGTTTTAATTCCTCTTTCCCTACTTGGATCCCCTTTATGCTTGCTACTTGCCTTATTGCACTGGCTAGGAATTCTAGTACTATGTTAAAGAGTAATGGAGAGAGTGGGCATCCTTGTCTCGTTCCTGATTTTAGAGGGAATGGCTTTAGATTTTCACCATTAAGTGTAATACTAGCAGTGGGTTTCTCATACACAGCCTTTATTATATTGAGAAATTGAATCACACCAAAACTAATCTCCAAAGTAACAACCATCCCATTAAAAGATGGGCCAAAGACTTAAAGAGAGTCTTCTTTGAACAAGAAACAAAAATGGCCTATAGACACATGAAGAAATGCTCAACATCTCTGGTCATAAAAGAAATGCAAATCAAAACAACCATAAGATTCCACCTCTCTCCAGTTAGATTGGCCAGGATCAGGAAAACAAATAATAACAGATGCTGGAGGGGATGTGGCCAGGAGGGATCACTACTACACTGTTGGTAGGAGTGCAAACTCATTCAACCACTATGGAAAGCTGTATGGCAGTGCCTCAAAAGGCTAAACATAGAACTCCCCTATGATCCAGCAATCCCACTACTAGGCATTTACCCAACCATCCAGAATCTAGGGCATACTAAATCCACTAGCACAACAATGTTCATTGCAGCATTATTCACCATAGCAAAGATATGGAACCAACCTAGATGTCCCTCAGTTGATGAGTGGATCAACAAGTTGTGGTATTTGTACACAATGGAATTCTATGCTGCTGTCAGAAAAAATGACATGGACCCATTTGTTAGGAAATGGAAAGACTTAGAAAAAATCCTATTAAGTGAAGTAAGCCAGACTCAAAGGAACTTAGGCTCAATGGTTTCCCTCATTTGTCATAATCAGTAGAAACCTTGGGCTGTCCTAGCAGAGATCTGCAATAGAACAAAATCTTGATACATAAGGCCATATAGTTATGAAGCTAATTGAACGGACCTCCAGGATAATGAAACAAAAGCCATATAATGAATGATTGTTGTCCTTAATCTACTATGTTATCTCTCATCTCCTTTGCTGTCCCTTGGGTATCTCATATTGTTACAGTATCTCACTTTGTTATCTGATACATTGAATTTATTTGTATTTGGTTATTTGAAATTTGATAGGGAAGGGGGGAAAACCAAGACGGGGGGTGGAGGGAATGGGGGGTGGGGGGAGGGTAATGAGTACCAAGACATACGAAGGATATCAATGTAAGTGAATTAATGCACCTTCTATCTGGCAAATATCATGTAACCCTTTTATTAACTACAATAAAAATACATTTAAAAAAATAAAGGGGAGGCACAGAAATGGACGGACAAAGGGTGTACAAATGCAGCAGCCGTATTCACTGGACACTGTGTGGAACTATACAACTTGTGGTTGGGGATGAGAGGGAAAAACTGGGAGAGAGTGAGGGAAGAGGTTTTATTGTCTAAAAAGAAATCCTCTTTACCTGACTTACATAACTGTTACCTCTCTGTATACACCTTTATGATAACAACGTAAAATTAAATTACTAAAGGATAAAAAAAGATGAAATAATAATCCAGACAATAAAGAGATAAATGTAAAACTCAAGAGTCTTTTGTATCCTATTATTTAGTCCTTCAGACACAAAGTTGATAATTGGTAGGAATTCTGGAAAAATAATTTTAAGCTCATTAATAAAGGCCATAGTGTAAAAAATTAGATCAATTTGAAAGAAAAATTCACACATTACTAGTAGTAAAAGTGATAATATCTTAAAATTTTACTAGCACGTTGCATCTTCGTGAGATTTCCACAATATACAATCAATAAACTGAAGTCCTCCTAACAGTTGATGCCACTAACAGATTCTTCCTGACATGTAAGAAGGCAGAAAACTCAGTGCTGGACATGGGAACAGATACAACTGCATAATAATTTTATCATCGCAAAAGGCCCTAGGTTTTTGTTCCTTGCATAGTCAATGCAAGGATTTGATAATTTGGCTGCAGTTTGAATTCTTAATTTCCTGCCAAACTTCACTTTGTTCAAAACAGGCAAAAATACATCTATTTTGACTGTAATTATGCCAACCATTTTTAACAGCCTCTTCTTAAGACATAAAGGAAAAAGGAAAGAGATGCTTACTTAATTCAGCAGGAGACTTAATTAGGTGCTCCATTCTATCAGATATTTAATATTGCATTATATCTCATTTATTTTTTTCCTAATAGAAAATATTCATGTGTGAATTGTATGAGATTATTGACAGCTATTTGTGGAACTAGGTCTTGCCTCTTCACTTAATTACATTTTGTTTGGAAGTTAATGTTATATTACAGCAGTAGCTTTTACTTGAATCTGTTCTTCTCCTTTCCCTCTTTCATTGGAACTTAGATCTATGATTTGTAGATTCCCAATTGTGATTTCCTCTGTTTCTGTTTTCTATTTCTGGGTCTATTCTCTGGGGTATTGTTCCTGCTGATGACTTGAAAGGCATTTAGGGACTGAGAAAAAGAAGTAATTTATCCTTGCCATATGCTGTAGCTTTTGATGAATGATGTATTTATATGCTAAATAAAAACATGTCATATATTTTGTGATTCTTTATGAATATATTTGATTATTATTTAATTTGTATGTCTATTCTTTGTAGTACTATGTACCTATCCTGCTATAATCATTGTGATTTACAGAAATTTAGTCATCTCTGTTGGTACATACATGGACTGAAGACATTTCTGAATATTTACAATGAGCTTATCCTGGTTCAATAATTTATATATCATATCTCTTCCCATTCAGCAACACAATTCAAAAATAATTTCTTTACTCACACACATCATAGAACTGACGCATTTTGTTTATTCAATAATAAGATTCAAGAAAGGTAAGACCACAACTATGTTTCTATTAATACCCTCATTGATAGGAATATGCTTTCTGTAAAGTCCAGTCCTATCCCCACAATAACCTTTTTCATTATTTAGTAATTACTTCTGTAGATATCACAAGCTTACTTCAAAATATGTTGGTGATATCTAGGCAAATATTTAAAAGCCATATGTATGAATTATTTTTCTATATTACCTACGAATGAAATTGATATGATGTTTCACAAATTGAAACCATGCCTTGCTAACATGTTCTGATATGCCAACCAACAAATAGAACCTTATTTTTATTCATGGGATTCTGTAGCCAATAAGTGGCTGGTAAAGAATGTGTCGAAATCAATCAAGTTGTAGATGCAGGTTCAATGGGTGGATAGAGAGAGTCCCTGTGTCTGCTTATAACATTGCACTTTCTCTCCAACAATAGAAGCTATTTTTTCATTAGCGTTCCAAATATCTCAGGTTTGGAGAAGTCTCAGGGTAATATATTCAAGGAAGAACATTGCTAGGCACTGAGAAACAATAGGCTTCTATCAATCAATATTTGAATATGAACAGCTTTTAGGAAAGCTTTGGTTATTTTTTTCTTTCACTGACATTGATGATAATTAAGTATCATAATTTAATGAACTCCCGCACAAGATTGACATTTGTACAATTAGTCTTCACATGGCACACAAATCTGATGTTCTGAAACTAAATTTCAGACAACTCTTCCTGCCCAGAATACATAGAGAACTTTGACACCAACTTGGCTTCCAAGTCTCCCATTATATTACTAAGCATAGCAGTACAAAATAAATGAAGTGAGACAAGTCTTCAGCCACAATCTTGGTTAACTCAACTGAAAGAAGAACACAGAATGGGTAGAGATGCCATTATCTGGCATGTCTTCCTGAAAGTCTAAGCCAGTATTGGCGGGGTAAGAAAATGTACATTTGCAATGTATGTTTCTGTGCAGTTACAAAGGTTTTCATAGGAATTTTCATTTTTCTAGATTTTGTTGATTTTTTTTAAAAAATTATTGTGCTAACCAACTAAAAATTCTACTGGAAATCTCACTCTCCCTGGATTTTTACTTTGCCTATGTTTTGAAGGAAAAAATTCTCAGCGTTAAGAACAATACAAAATGAACAGACTAGAAAAAGAAATTTGCCACTGTCCAGAGAAGGGTAAACATTGGTTTAGTTCAATGATTTTTAACTCTTAAAAATATTGCATTAGGTTGGGAATTTGCCTAGCATGAACTGAGACCCAGGTTCAATTCCTAGGTACCACACACATAGAAAAAATCTGGAAGTGGTGCTGAGGCTCAAGTGGTAGTACTCTAGCCTTGTGAAAGTCCAAAGACAATGCTCAAGTCCTAAACTCAAACCCAGGACTGGCAAAAAATATTGCATTAATTAGTTTGAGATAACAAATCATAACTATTATTTATTAATTGTGAAATAGATTAAGTAGAATATAATAGAGTTAATTGCACATGCTAATAATTTAATTATATCTCTGTGCATTTATGTGTGAGCATGCCTGTAGGATAAATATATATATATATGTATGTGAACATATGCATATACATTGAATTTCAATATAGAAAGTATAAATTCATCATTTTTGGCTGAAAGTTGAAAATGCTTAACAAACTCCTGCTTATTCTAATCAGGACTCACTCTTGAAGGGAAGAGATTGAAACAAGTAATGAGATGACAAACAAAATACCAGTGGTGATGAAATTATATTAAGATGCCATTAATAATCCCTCCCCATAAATTGTGAATGACCTGTGAATATAATAACATCTTCTCTATAATTTAAGTTACTTTACATGACAAAGACAATAAAAGATTTTTGTATTCAAAATTGGAGTTCATCAAAAATAATTATATCCTACATAGATCTGACATAATAAAGTGAGCCATATGAAAGTTGTTCCTCTGTGAAAAATAAAAGTTAATAGCAGTAGTAGATAACTACTATTAGCTTTGAGAAATCAAACTGCCATGCTGTTTGTGCACAGAGTTTTGTGTAGGATGGGAACTATGGCTAAGTTCTAGGGAAAAATGCCTTTGTTTCTACAAGTATATGGAAATTCATAGTTCCAGAGGATTTGAAAGAGAACTTGACACTTTAGATGAAATTGTACAGCATGAGACCTTGATATCAGTCTTCTAAATATGTAACTGAGATCTAAGCTATGCTGTAGAAAAATTTGTGACATAGCATATAAACTGCATATAGTAATTTATGGACAATAGTCTAAGTCACTAAATACATTGAAATATATTATAGATCAAGAGGGGAGAAATATATCATCTACCAAGATTCCAGGTGTGTGGAAACCTTTTGTTTTTTTTCTGGGAGCTCACATATGGGGAGACACAAAATTACATTCTCCTGCCCATCCATATTTCTCCAGCTAACACATCACACCTGTACAACATGTTGGAAGAGAGTCTTCCGCATCTGACTTCTCACTATAGTCTCCAGCCCTTTAAAATGCATAGAGAAAAATACAGCTGGGTACAGAGCTTTGAGAATATAATCCTGACAATTTGCAAATTAATGTATCCGCTTGATCTGTTGCAGAAATGCTAGAATTTAGAGGAGATCTGGATATTTCCTTAAACTTCTTATCTCAGAGTTCAAACACTTCTCCTAATTATTAATTTGTTACGAAGAACTTCAAAACACCAAGAAATTAAATTTGTTTTGTTATAAAGCAAGTAGTGCTGAGATTAATTGTCAGTTTAACATAGCTACTTAACCTAGCTGAACACTTACTTAACACCTTATTTCCTCATGTGGTATGGTATGTTTTATGTGTGCATGATTTATGTGTGTGTGCATGTGTGTATACACAAGTATGTGAAGAATGGAATTGCAGACTTGTTATTCCTGCATTTGAGAATTGTGGGAATTATTGAAATGACTATTAAACTCATATTTTATTTTCATGAAAGGATGCCACAATGTCCAACATGTACACACATATTTTAACATTACACATTTCCAAATTGGGCTATCATAACAAAACATTATAATTTGACTTCAAACTAAAACAAAACTAATAATTTCATTCCTTTTACAGTAGAATTTTGAATAAATATAATAACTGGAAGAAATTTAAATTGTATTTTCTCATAACAATGTATTATTTATTATACATTAATTTTAAGCATATGAACCATATGCCAGTCGTAAGTGGCTCATGCCTGCAATCCTAGCTACACAGAGGCTAAAATCTGAAGATGTACGTTCAAAGCCATCCCAGGCAGGAAAGTTTATAAGACTCATCTTTCCAATTAGCCATTAGAAAGCAGAAGTGGCACTGTGTCTGAAAGTAATAGAGTGCTACTCTGGGATCAATGTACAGACCCTGAGTTCAAGCCACAAAACAAACAAGCGAAAAAAAAAAAAGATTGTTATTGAGCAAATTTGCACTGAAGGGAGTATGTTGTTATAAATATTTGTGTATGTAATCATATATTATGGATCCATTTTAAACACTGAGATTTCGCTCTAGAATTTACTTGGCATATCACTCAAAAGGTAGAGATTAAAAGATTGCAATTCAGAACTAGCCAAGGAAATAAAACTTCAATCAGACTTCATCCAAAAATAAGATGGACACTTTGTGCTTGCTGATGATAGCAACTACTGGAGAGGCAGTAGGAGGAGAATGGAAGCCTGATGCTGACCTAGGCAAAAAGCATAAGAACACATCATAAAAATAATTAGTCCCAAAGGTCTGGGAAGTATACTTCAAATGACAGTTCCCTTGTTTAACAAGTACCAGCCTCTGAATTCAAAAGTCCAGTTTCAACAACAACAACAACAACAAAAACAGTTCAGGGAGCATATTAAAACTTTACCTCGGAAACAAAACCACAAAACTTAAATTACCACATTAGTCACATTTAAATGTGTGAAATATCCTAATATACCACTTGATGTAGGCAAAGCATTTAATGAATATGTAAACTTCTGAGGAGAAAATTAAATTGAAGTGGTAAGTACCGGCTTGAAGAATAAATGGTTTTCTACTAAATCTACCAGCACAACAATGATCATTGCAGCATTATTTACTATAACTAAGATATGGAACCAACCCAGATACCTCTCAGTAGTTGACTGGATCAAGAAGATGTGATACTTTATACACAATGGAATTCTATGCTGTCATAAGAATGGCATCTCCCCATTTGTAAGGAAATGGAAAAACTTGGAAAGAATCGTATTAAGTGAAGTAAGCCAGACCCAAATGAACATAGGCTCCATGGCTTTCATCATTTGTAATAATTAGTACACATCTAGGATTTGTCTAGCAGAGAATCACAATAGCTCAAAAGCTATATTCATATTATCATACAGGATGAGATGATGTGAAATGATCTCTAGGATATGGAAACAAGAGGTCTATCTTTGGAATTGTTGTTCTTAATGTACAATGTGAAGTTAGTTTTTCCTTTTTTCCATTTATGATTAATCTCATGTAGTTACTGTATCTGACTTTGTTACCTGATATAGTGTATATATACTTATTTTTTTTATTTGAAATAGGGAAGAGAAGGGGAAAGACAAGATGATTGAGGGGAGGGACAAAAACATGAGAAGGGGTATTAAGAAAAGTAGCACACCAATTACCTGAAGAATGAAACTGTAACCTCTCTATGCATTATCCCAACAATAAAATACAATATAAAATAATAAATGGTCACCAGTTCATTTAGATGCATGAATATTGGAGGAAAATAATTTTAAACTTAAGAACCAGCAAAAAGCACAATATTGAAAAGCCAAATGTTGTGAAGAAATGGAAAATAGTTTGGAAAAGATAATTATTAGAGTGGGAAGAATTCTTTGGATTGGTGATCTTTGGTGAAAAAAGCAAGCCATGTATTTCTGTTTGTGACTTACAGGTGCACAGAGAAAGAAAGAAAGAAAGAAAGAAAGAAAGAAAGAAAGAAAGAAAGAAAGAAAGAAAGAAAGAAAGAAAGAAAGAAAGAAAGAAAGAAAGAAAGAGAGAGAGAGAGAAAGAAAGAAAGAAAGAAAGAAAGAAAGAAAGAAAGAAAGAAAGAGAGAGAGAGAGAGAGAGAAAGAGAGAAAGAGAGAAAGAAAGAAAGAGAGAAAGAAAGGTGAAAAGGAAGGAAGGAAGGAAGGAGAGAGGAAAGGATGAAGGAAGGGAGGGATGAAAGGAGGGAGGGGAAAGAAAGAAAGAAAGAAAGAAAGAAAGAAAGAAAGAAAGAAAGAAAGAAAGAAAGAAAGAAAGAAAGAAAGAAAGAAAGAGAAAGAAAGAAAGAAAGAAAGTTCTTCAAATACACTAGGCTTAATCAGGATGGCACTAATATGACAGAAAATAAAGCAGCTGTGAGAACCTGATTCACGATTTCATCCAGCTGCTTCCATCCCAACACCCTTTCAAATTGGAGAATACTAGATTGTGAGCTCACAGGAAAAATTTTCCCCTTTTCCACTGGAATGCAACCCCACTTCAAATTGCTCCCAATTATGCTTCAATCATTATCTCTTCTCATTACCTACCCAACAGATCTCCAAAGTAGAGCAAATATTTTTATGGTCCCTTCTGATGAACAAGTGCTTTATTAAAGTACCTGTATTTGAATAAGCCTCTTCAACAAATCCATACTATTGTATTAGAAAAGCCAATAGTTTACTCAGATAAGCCACTAGTGGCATCCAGGATGGAAACTGAGATGCAAACAAACTATTTGATGGATAATTTTATAACCAGTCAACCAAGCATGTTCAAAATCTTAACTGGTTTATGCAAGAGTTTGAGTGTTTAAGATTCATTAATTTCTGATTTAAACAACAAACACAAAACAATAAAAGATGGTTTGGGACCAAGATTAGTATTCTAAAAATGAAATTTCATTATCCATGCTCAACAGGGTACAGGAATAAATGATTACTGTAATCAAATTTATACAAAAGTAACCCTAACAGTGGAGTTAAGCTCCAGAGACTTTTCCAAGGATATAAATCTCTGGTTTGTGGTGTGGTTGTTCTGACCTCTCACTGCAGGCCAGTGCATTAGTGTATACAATGGGATCATAATTTCTCAACACAGGCCAAAAATATCCAAGTATTATAATGACCAAATATAGACTATTTAAGTTACCATCTCAAATTGCTTACCTGTTTGTTTGTGGAAGGCACCATTAGAAAATATATCCTGACAACTTCAAAAACAATGTAATTATTTTTGAAAATTGAAGATGACATAACTACTTTACGAGTTTACAAATGCAATAAAATATCAAACCTACCTAGAGGGAGATTCCATCTCGACTTGCAATTAGTTTAAGCAAGCAGGTCATGCATGATTAGTCACAATAATTTTTGCAGCTTCAATCATCATTTAGTCTACTACCTTGGGAATCATTTCTGCTTTTATAGTTGGGATAAATAAACTTGACATAAACCACAGCAGGTCTTTCAGTTCCTGTGTGGTCTAATACTATCTCCTTTGCACAGTGCAAGTTCTAAAAGGCATTTGTGTCTTCTGCATAATTTTTTAAAGATGAATGGAAAACAATAAAGCAAAAGGAAGTTTCAGCCAAAAGGGATATGTGTGCTCCTATTGATCAGAATTACATGAAGTGTTCATCTAGAAAATATTTGCTAATTCTTAGTGTTAAGCAAGACTGTGTTAGAGGACTCTCCTTATCAACTTTTTGGTACTTACTGGGCACATTTAGTCCCTAAGGTTATCTTTTAATCCATGAGAATAAATACACACATTCCAGGAATACCCAATTTTCCCACACTTGGAAGATAGATTACTACTGGGTTTATTTGTGTTTCTTTTCCTCATTCACTCACAGGTTTGAGTCACTATTTCTCGCCATTAACTTTTGGGAAGTAATAATTAACCCATGCTCTAGTCCAGAAGTCTCAAAAGGTCAGGCCTCTCTTCCTAAGCTCTCACAGTATTTTCCCTCCTCTTGTTTTGGTTTGGTTCAGTTTCTTTAAGGAGTCACTTACTGCTTAGGAAACCAATCAACTTTGGTTAAATGACTCAACCATTTGAATGTTAATAGGCACTCTAAAATCCCACAGGTTTTATTTGAAATAGAGAGAAATCTCTCTTAGAAAGAACAATAACCAATAAGATTACTATGACAGTCAATAATCATAGGCCAGCAGTAGCAAAGACTTAAAATGTATCATTTATATATTTTCCTTATAGATGCAGTATTTTTCCTTGAAGTTGGTCATTTCTCAAGTTTTTCATTCTTATAAATGCTTTAAAATTTTAGTTCCTGGATCATGGTAATGTATAAAATGACAGGTTATCTAAATGGTATGTAAGGCTAAAAAATTTAATGGCATAAAATAAAAAGTCCACATTATTTTTTTCTGTGGTTGTATTACTTTTAATTAAAAAAATCTTCAACTATTGTACAAGGTTTCAATTTAACATGCTCATTTATGTTTCCAAACCATTTTAGTCAGAATCACTCCTTCTATCATTTTTCTTCATCCCCACTCACACCCCTCTCCCCAGAGTCATATCACAATATTCACTTTCATTGTTACATATGTACATTAGGAATTATGACATTTCTCCCCTAGTTCTTTTTCCATTCATCTACATCCCCAAGTAAGCCTTACGCATTCAAACTGTGTTTCAGCATCCCAATATTTATTTTGTTAAACTCTCTGAAAATTGTTCTAAAAGTGTACCCCATACAATTTCTCTCCTATGTACCCTATAGCTCAGTCAACTTGACTGCCAATATATGCATTTGATCCTGTGTGTCATTTCATGGAAGGTTGTATTTGAAATCCAAGCTCCACATATGAGAGAAAACATGCTCCCTTTGTCATTTTAGGAATGGTTACTTTTCTCAGTATGATTTTTTTTCAGATCTATGTATTTCCTTGAAAATATCATAATTTTGTTTTTCTTATGATTGTATATAATTTTGCTCTCCCACTCTCCTTCCCTCTTTCTATCTATCTCACTGCCTATTATCTATCATATTTTCTTGATCCATTTGTCAGCTACAGCACATCTGAAAAATTTCCCAAATTTTGCTCTTATGAGCAGTATTGCAAAGAACATAGATATGCAGATATGTTAGTGCCTATATTGTATTCTGTCATGACATTTTTCAAAATAAATATACATGAATGGTATCACTGGAGCATAGTGTAATTCAATTTAATTTTTTTAAAAATCTCAGTATTGATTTCTATACTTCCCCCCCCCCCAAGGGTAAATTAGTCTCTTCTCTAAAATCCAACACTAATTGCTCATGATCTTGGTAGTGATCATTCTGACTGGAATACGAATCACAGTGTTGTTTTCACTTGCATTTATATTGCCAGGCACTTATTGGCTTTATGTCCTTCTATTGGTGAATGTCTATTTAGCTTCTTATTTTTAGGTTTCTATTGTAGTTTTTTCCATATATTTTATTGTAATTAATAGAAGGGTTACATTATATTCACCAGATAGAAGGTGCATTATTTCACAAACATTGATACCCTTTCTCATGTCTTGGTTTTTTGACACATCATTTACCATAATCTCCCTTGGACATGCTACACAAACCAATGTACACAAACCAATGAAGAATAGAAAAGGTTGATAAGATGCAACTTATTCCTAAGGAAGGTGAAGTCACAAGCATTCCCTAACTCATCTCCATTTACATTGGTATTCAGCCTTGCAAATGAAACTAATTCCCAGATCTCTAATTTCTTTTTTCTCATACATTTTTATTATAATTAATAGAAGGGTTACAGTTATAGTCACCAGATAGAAGGTGCATTACTTCACACACCCCTTCTCAGGTTTTTGTCCCATTTTCCTCCTCCCATCCCCTCCCCTTGTTTCCCCCCTTCCCTTTTCTATTTCAATAAACAAGTAAATGTATATACAATATACCAGATAACAAGGTAAGATACAGTAACAATATGAGAATAATCAAGGGACAACAAGAGATGCAAAATAACACAGTACATTAAAAACAACAATCACAAGTTATATAGCTCTTGTTTCCATATCCTGGATGTCCTTTCCTTTAGCCTCATCCTGTATGGCCTTATGTATCTAGGTTTTGAGCTATTGTAATCCTCTGCTAGGAAAGTCCAAAGTTTGTATTCTAATTTCAATTCCAGTCTCTACCCAAAATACTGACTAAACACCTATTTCTCCAGGACTTGGAAAAAAACCCTCATTTTTGGCACATTATAAAACATGAACAATTATGACATGTTATGTTAATGTCATGGAATGTTCATATGTTGAAGTTCTAACTGTAAAGATGATGGAATTTTGAAAAAGAAGATTGTTAGAGATATGTAGGACGAGATGAATTCAAAAAGCATAGAGCCCTCTTGATGAAATTAGTGGCTTCATAGGAAGATGAAAAGATGGGTTTTCATCAAGAGTCTAATCAGATGATACCTGTATCTTAAGAATTCTCCAACTTAGAAACAAATAGTCCATTGTCAAACCACTCAGTATGTAGTATTCTATTATAATTGCCAAAGTCAACCAATAGTCACACAAATCACATCTTTCTAAATTTATTAACCCCAAATTAAGACTCTGTTTTGCTCCCAATTTTGCCATTCTTGAATTCAAATACAATTTTATTAAACTAATTCATGCTAATTATGTTAATCTGTCTCTCATTTTAGTTGATTCCTTCTAACTAATGGAATATTCACTCTGAGTTTTTTGTGGTAGTTTCTCAGGATGGCTTTGCTATGAATGATTTAATTATTATAATTTGCAGAACCAGTAAATAACATTGAATCAATGGGTAGTTGGTCCAAATGAGTGCACAAATACAGAAAAATCATTAAAAAATAAAGCTTAGTTATTCTAATTCCAGAAATTTCAGAATGAATTTAAGGTCTAGAAAATATTGTATTCTTTGCAGAAAATTAAAAATTGTTAAAAAGCAAGTGAGTGTTCAAAATTTTGGATATATCAGAAATAAAAACTAAAATATATCTTAAGTTCTTATTTCTTCCCAATTTTGCTAATATTTGACCATTGCCTTGCAACTAAATTAGATTATTTTCTGTGGGAACATGCTCAATCAAATAGTATCATGGGGTTTAGATTCTAGATAGGATTTCACCCCTTTGACAAGAAGAGTGTGAATGTAGAACTGGGAAGACAAGAAATCAGCTTTTCTCACAGACCTGACAACTTGTGGCTCGATGCTGCTTGCAGAGTTGCTCTTGCTCTTGGCCCAAAGGCCCTAGCCTTTTTACCTTCATTTCACTCTGCAAGAGGATCAGGCTGTTCTGGGAATGGCAAGCACCTCTATGGAGCTGGAAACCTCAGTAAAAGCTGGATGCTTGAGAGACTGCTGATTACTTCCTGCTTCCAATTACACTGTGTACAAAGGCAGTCCTGAGCATCCTGAATGTTTTCTGTCAAAATACCTTGAGGAAACTGTGCACCCCTCAAGTCACTGGAACACCCCATGCTCTTACTATGCCTGTTTTTTTTTTTCCTTCACTTTTATAGCCCAACCCATAAAGACATTACTTTAAAACTTTTCTGAATCTGCCTGCCATCTCCTTATCTTCTTGACACAGCTCTGGCTCCATAAGTCAGGGATTTTTAAAAAAATTTGTTTGTTGTGTGTGTGTGTGTGTGTGTGTGTGTGTGTGTGTGTGTGTGTGTGTGTGTGTGTGATGGAGCTTGAGCTCTTCAGCTCAAGGCTACAACCCTACACTTGAGCCAAACCACACTTCCCATTTTCTAAAGGGTAATTGGAGATAAGAGTTTCCCAGACTAGCTTTGAACCTTGACCCTCCGATCTCAGCCTCCTGAGTAGCTAGGATTACAGGCATGAGTCACTGTGCTCAGCGTCCATAATTCAGTTTTACCTCACACTTCATCTAGGAATAATAATTCAGGAAGGAAATCTTACTGTGTAGACAATACATGAAGTGCTTCTTTCTTCCTTGGCAAATATCAACCATACAATGGATCATTTACCTCACCAAATGAATTGTTTAGAATGTTTTAACCCTAAAATTCCTAAAGGACTCCATTACGTGGAATGAATGAATATGAGGGATTGCAGAATATTGTTTGTGACTTTTTAATAGGCAAGTCATTTCCTCCTCAAGGAAGGCTGAGTAAGAGACTGAATTCTATTCTACTCTTCCAAGGAAGGTTTTCCACAAGCTATTGCCTGTGACCTGATGGTAGTACTAGCCTAATTCTAGTCCTTTATTTCATGTGTAAGCCATATCTTAAAGCTGGCCTCTGGTAACTGTAAAAGAATTATTTGTTATTCAGTTTTTCTTCTTTGCACAAATTCCTACTACTCTTATACCCAAACATAAAAGCCAGTACCCTGAAGGTCTTCCTCAGAAATTCCTAGTAGCTATAATAAATAGGCAAAACAATGCCTTCATTTGTTTCAAAACGAGAAACTTAATTTTCTTTAAAAAAATAAAAATTGACAAGTAAGCTTGAAGAGAAAATTTCTACTTTGAGTTCAAGATAATAAAAAATCTTACAAGCAATCTAACTATCTGAGAATAACACACGCACACACAGTGTGAACAACTCATTTTTATCTGATGAGAAAAAGAGAAATGCCTTTTTTATCTTCTTATTGACTAATTTGTTTACTTAAGAAAAACTTCAAAAAACTTACATTGGCCAAATATACTACTTTCCCTCTTTATTTGCATACCTAGGAATTTAAAGAAATGAATCAGTATTGCAGAACTATATATTTAAAAATAATAAGCTAGGCTTGTCTTAAATGTGTGCCCTGTAGGCAGGTTTACTTTGAGCCAACATGTGAAAGATTTTGTGATTAGGTCCCAAAGCACAAAAATACCAATTAATTATGGTGATTAGCTATGTCTTCATTAGTAGCCTATAAATAAATCATGCAAAGCATAATGCAGTCAACTATCCTATAAAAATATTCAAGAGCTGTGAAACAGCTTAATTAATTATAAATGCTCTGCAACTTTCCACATACTATATTTTGAAATGTTAAAGCATATATACATGTATATGTATGCATACATACACACTATAGAGTGGATGTTTTTATCTGACTCTTTCATTCTTACTTTACTTAGCAAGGAAATACTTTCCAGTATCAAGATGAAAGTTCAAGATGAAAGATTCTGAAATTGTTGTTCATAGTAAAAATGCTCCTTGGATTGTTTATGTTAACAGTTCCCCTCATGTTCTGAGATGCCAGCATATTTTCTCTTTGATTTTTAAATTCTGTGCTTCTAGAAATTATTTGTGAGCATATCCTTCTATTCTTCATGGCTTCTTTCCTCCCTGACATTAATATATTTCCCTCACATATTCCTCTGCATTACTTTTAGAAAGTGCTAAAGCTATTACATACATTTCTGTTATGTTTGCGATTAACCCTTATATGCAAATTATCTCCCATGTCCTCTTCCAGGTCACTTCTTTACCTCCTCCTCCATCCCTCTGCTACATATCCCGGAGACTCATCTCTATGAAATGCACAAATGGCTCCTTGGCCATCAGGTTCAACTAATGGGGATCTTAGGCAGATCATAGGTGTGTAAGGAAATTTAATTTCCCTAGCTTCTCTTCTGCAAGTTGACTGTGTAACTCTGCCAAAGGTCACAGCTCATGGCAGGTGATTTGGGTTTTTTTGTTTGTTTTGTTTTGTTTTTATGATAGGTGATTGATTTGTGTCACACAAACCTATTGGTGGATTTTAGTTCTTTCAGATCTAAAGATATGTCTTTTTATTTCTTTATACACTAATGTAGTTTTCATATAAAATTCATCTCAATTTGTTCTACTTGAGTATTTAATCTGCTTTATGTAACTGATCTATGAATCTTTTGGTAAATTACAAAAATATAATAAAGCATGAGCATCTTCCTTACATCTTTTAACTGTTTTCAATTTTTACAAACACAATCAAAATTTGCTTAAGCACTTGGCTTTTATTATTCTTTGAGTAAATACATTTATACAATTAGAGACCATTAAGTCAGAAGTTCAGAGTATTGTCAGAAATTATTTTACATCTACAACCCTGGGGATGAGTTTGTATCAATCAGGGTCCCTTAGAAAACAAAAGCAAATAAGTATTTAATTAATACTTAAACTTAACTAAACTTAATTATTCATTAAAATAGTAGCGTATAAATAAGTATTAAAGAATTAAGAAGATAGAAAACACATATTATTATGGAAGGACTAGCAAATGGCTATATCTGTCTCACAAGGTTAGGGGTGCAAATCTACCTGTTTGATTGTGGAGTTCTGTCCAACCGAAGCTCAGGTCTTGTGAGAGCTGAATCTAGACTTCTAAATTGGGATGGTGAGTCACAGGAACTTACCTGAAGTAGTACCTTCAGGCAGCTCTACAGATATTGGAAACCAACAAACTTAAATACTGTACTAAAGCCAACTACTATTAGAAGGCCAAAAGTATGACAAGTTTAATATAATGTCAAGTAACTGGAGTTAACTGGAGTTAACACAACATAAGAAACAGGACTTCTCTAGTGTTTGTTACTGGCCAAACCCAATAAAAAGGCAAATGACAACCTATACATCTTCAGGTTAACGTCACAAAACAGAGAACAGAATAGTTGGAGCTGAGAGGCAAACATTTAATGATCAGAAATAAAATAAAACGATTCAACTTATACTCATTGATTAGAAACATAGTTATTGGAGTCTATTTCTCATAAGATTCTTTAAGTTAGTCCTTTATCTCATAGTTAATATGAAGAAAAGCTCAATTTTACTCTAAGGGGAGAAAAACCATGACAGAAATGATAAATGACAATTTTAGAGTGACTTTTTTTTTTTTTTTTGCCTGTCCTGTGCTTGTGCTCCTTGGACTTTCTCAAAGCTAGCACTCTACCACTTGAGCTTCAGCACCACTCCCAGCTATCTTCTTTTCTTTTTCTTTTTTCTTTTTCTTTTTTTTAACAAATCCCCTTGCGATTAATTCCCCTCCCACTTCTGGGGCTGTTCTGTTTAATTTATGTAATATACACAGTATATAAATTAGCTGTACAATGTGAGGCCTATTACACACGGGGTTTGTGAGAATCCCACTTTCCAGGTTGGGAGAAGAAATTAAAAAGCACATGACATAGGGCAGGCCAAACTTCCAGGTGAACATGCTAAAAAAAAAAAAAAAGTTTTCTCTGGCTAACATCAGCCTCCAACTTGTTTTCTTTGTGCTGGTCCTAGGACTTGAACTCAGGGCCTAGGTACTGTCCCTTAGTTTTTTCACTCAAGGCTGGTGCTCGACCACTTGAACCACAGCTCCACTTTGACTTTTCGATGGTTCCTTGGAGATGTATGTGGTACCAAGGAATCAAACTTAGGTCTTCATGCATGCTAGGCAAGCACTCTACCACTAGACCAATCTCCCAGCCCCTAGAGTGACTTTTAAATTAGCAATATTGGGTCAATAAAGGTTTGATGAGAAGAGAGGTGAATTTAGAAGTAAATCAAAAATATGGAAGAACAGAATTTGGAAACAAGATCTAAGCATTAGTACTTAGAGTTAAGTCACATCAGAGCCAAAGCCTGGTTAGTACATTTGCCATATCTGAATACAATTAAACTAGACTTACTATCATTGAGCACACTGATATTCCAACAACCACGGTCAATTCATTTTTGACCTCTTTTCCTATTTATATTACTTCTTTAAAATTCAAAATTCAGCATCTGTTGGGTAGAACCTGCCTTACCCGACATGCTAGGGTAAGTTACCTAGCTATCTTAGTTGACCTTGAATCCTAGATCTTTCTAATACTTACATAATAGTTTAATCCAAAATAGCGAACTATTGTTTTATGAACACAAATTAGACTCAGTAAACATTGTTCTTTTGGGAATCAAAAATTCATGTCAGAATTTTTTCTTCTCCTTCTGACCAAATAACCCCTTGTGTCAGTCTTTGTAACTTGCTATACACACACACACACACACACACACACACACACACACACATTTCACTAGTACCTCAGGAAAAGATAACCTAAAGCATCTTACACTACTTTGATAGCTTCAAGAGCACATCCTTGGCTAGATGCCAAATTCTTTGAGGTCTTTCAATAATCACAATATATTTGAAATTAGTTACTTCAACATGATCCATCTTCATCATAATATGTGGGTAAAATAAAATAAATGTATATACACCTGTGCAAATACATATTCAATTATATGTCTGTCTTTCTATAATCACTTTGTATATCTTTTCTATTAGCAGTTGCAGAGTTCTATTCCCAGCAGAATGAGTTATCCTGCATTTATATATGTTCTGAATTCATGCTCAGTATTTTACTACTAAACAGAATAGTGACATGGGATCAAATAAGTACCCATCTTCCCTGATTCATTGTGCATCTCCAAACTTCTTTCTTTTGAACTGGGAAGATTCAATACACTATCCAAAATGGTATTCCTCTTTTTTCCTGCTGACTCAGATCATGAGGTATTAGGTCAGTCAGTACATGGTAGTATGTACTTCCATGCAACCAGTGCTAAATACCCTGATACAAAATTCTCTCCTTCAATAGTACCACTTTCTAAATAAGCAGATCCCATCATCTCAAAGATAGGCATGAGAAATTGTGATTGGTTGATTAGATTGAATAAGGAGGGATAATACGCGTAATTCTATTGGTTAGACTCATTTTTATTTTTGGACTCATGTATATTGACTATGAAAGAAACAGCTTCCTAGTTTTGTAACTATTCAAGATCATGGAAAGCAGCATAGGATTTGGTATCACAGTTTATTCTTCAATGATATATATAAAACTAAAGTCTATTACCTTGCTTCTTTCATGAGAAATTAAGCTCACTGTATAGAAGTAACTATGAGAGATATTCTGATGTTGAGGATTGCATATAATGACATAAAGCAAATGCACTGCATAAGAATATCATATACACATGATAAGTGCATATTACACACACACATATACACACACACTTACTCAATGAAAATATGTGGAGCATTATAGGTTTAGATTTACTTCTTTCAGGAAAAAAAGTGTCCAGTATATCAGAGAAAAAAATCCTGGGTAGCTAAACTTACAGATACCTTCTATTTTTTTTAAGCATAGACACTTGGTTCATGAAATAAGTTCTGAGGTTGCTGTGGAAGGAAGCTGGCTGATGATCATCTAATTATGTGAATCTGTTATGCTAATATCTTACAAGAAGCATCAATATTACTCATACTCTAATTCTTTTTCAAGAAATTCATCCGTGCTTTTCAACCCTTCACCTTCCCAACACTTATCCCTACTTTTCTAGTTTACTTTCCCCAAGTGTTTTACTACAGAGGTGTACAATCATATATTCTGGCATATAAATATTTCAGGTAACATGAAAATATGATCAAGCTGTACATAATCTCATGACACAAGGGGAAAGAACTTTTGTATATTGCCTTTTCTCCTCCATGAGCTTCACAAACAATATGATAGTTCTTTTAAAAAAACAAAATACTCCCAAGATTGAAAGATTGGCCTGTAAAGGCCAGATTATCCAATGTGTCTTTCGTGTTTAATGCATATATATTATCATTTCCAGAAGTTCCTGAATTTCTTCTTTCATAGGAAGCTCTTCCTTTCTTAAATGGACACAGGTGCAATTAACAAGAGGGTAACAAAGTTTCTTAGTATATTCTTTCAAGTCAATGACTTGCAAATAGGCCTATTCAGGGTGTCAAGAATATATATACTCCTTTGCTTCCAATTCTCTTTTTATATATATATATGAGACAAGGAAGCTCTGAATTCAGTTGACGGTCTAATTTTCCTATCTCTCAGACCACAATTTTTTTTTTTTGCCAGTTCAGTCCCTAAAGCAACTGAAGATAAGAGATTCTTTTATCTTGATTGTAAAAACTCCCTGGATTTCACTCAGTGCTGCGAGCCTAGAATTCAAGGATTTGAGCTTGTCATTCTCTTTCTTTAAGCTACTCATTGATGTTCAAAGCCGTTGCCCTTTCTCTAAGTCCATAAATTCCTCATGTACACCCCACAATTCTCTGATAGGAGCAACGCAATTCCCCAAAGTCATCCCTGAAATCGAGCACTTGATGCCAGCTGACCACAGGCAATGATTTGATTAGCTTTTGTACGGCTTCTGAATTCCCAGTTTGGCATTTAACTGAGATTTCAGCTAGTTTCTTGCCCAGCTATGCCAAATAAACCATCGACATTTTTTGCCTTTCCATACAGGTAACTGAAGCCTCCCATTCCTCGGTAACCAGTTATAGCTCCATTAGGGATCTAGGATATGAGTAATGAAAGAAAATAAACTGGTTGAAATTTATTGAGTAAAATGGATTTAGCTGGCAGAATTGGGGTGCTTTGTACAAAAAAAAAAGCTGGGGCGGAGTGGGAAGCAGAAACATCACAGTTGCTTTGTAGAAGAAACCACAGCGAAGTTTATGGTAAAGAATTGCTTTCTTGGATATGCCCCCAAGTCTACCAGTGCCGTATCCCAGATAGGCCACTGGACGCTGCCATTGCTACATGCATGGAAAAAAATGTTCAGTAGGGCATCCAAAACCACAAAAATCCAAGCATGGATCACCAGAAAAAAAGCATGTCAACAGTAAGGCTGGTGGTACCTGCCTAGAATTCCAGTACTATAGAGACTGAGGTGGAAAGCTAGCAGGTTCCAGGCCTGTTTGGGCTGCAACTTGAGGCCAGCAATGACTAGGTGGGAAGGCTTTGTATAAGGTAAGAAAGAAAGGGAGAGAAAGGCAGAAAGAGAGGAAAAGATTAAGGAATGAATTGGGAAGGAAGGAAGACTTAGAAAAAATCATATTAAGTGAAGTAAGCCAAACTCAAAGGAACAAAGGCCCAACAGTCTCCCTCATTTGTTATAATCAGTAGAAACCTTGGGCTCTCCTAACAGAGATTTACAATAGAACAAAATCTAGTGATATAAGGCCAAATAGTATGACACTAAATGTAAGGACCTCCAGGATAAGGAAACAAAAGCCATATAATGAGTGATTGTTGTCCTTAATGTACTATGTTATATCTCATCTCTTTCGCCATCCCTTGGTTATCTCATATTGTTACAATATTTCACCTTGTTTTCTGATATGTTTTATGTGCTTAATTGGTTATTTGAAATTAGATAGGGAAGGGGGGAAATCAAGATAAGTGGGGGGAGGGTGGGAGGGAAATGTGGACCATGTCATGAGAAAGGGTATCAATATTTGTGAACTTATGCACCTTCTATCTGGTGAATATAATGTAACCCTTCTATTAATCACAATAAAAATATTAAAAAAACACATCTCAAGATGGTAGAACTTATAATAAAAAAGACACAAAACAAAGCTGTTTAATCACTGATTCTCGAGTTCTAATTATTGTCATTTACAAACTAGCAAATACATGGGAATTAACAAATCCACTCTCACAGAGAGCACAAAGATAATGGACAGAATGGGGGAATCGCAGAATTCAAATCTAAAGCTGATTGAGAAGGAAGCTAAATTGAGCAACACTCTTAGTTGTTCTCTTACATACTATGAGAAAAAGCTCATGAGTATTCTACAATAGTATGAGAAATAAAGTGCTGATTTCATTCATGGTAACTACAAAGACTGCAAGATTTCCATGAACTAATTTTTAAAAAAATCCAAATTCAAGTGAACAAACTGCTTACTTCCTAATTTAAGTTTTACTTCATGGTTATCAATGAATCATGCTTTATTATCATCAACTCTGTGGGATATTCTTTATTTCTTTTCTTGTCTTCTTTTTTTATTTTTTGTTTACTACACCTGAAGCACCATCTTAGTCATAGATATGCATACAAAAGCTAAGAAAATTCCCAACTATTAGTAATTCAGGTTAGCTAGTGGTATAAATATTACCTCCAACTTCTCTCTTGGCTGAAGGACTATTTTTTTGTTATTCAAACTTATATCTCCTCCCTGCCTTGCCAAGAAAATCAATATTTTCCCTGCTTCTGAAGCAACGATGGGGTCCCAGCATGTTTCAAGATTTCCTTTACCAATTCTGCTCTCATGTGTCAGCATTTGGCACATTTCATGGGCTATAGCACTCTTCACCATGATTTCAGTTGTGAGGTATCTATATTAGTATAGTTTCTTAATTCTTTATTAGGTGATATTTCTCTTTCAAATCAGTTAACAGATTTAAGAAATTCCACACTTTTAAAAACCTTAAAAATTAAACTGGGCCCGGTGGCTCACACCTGTAATCCTAGTTACTTAAGAGGCTGAGATCCGAGGATCACAATTCAAAGCCAGCCTGGGCACTAAAGACCATGAAACTCTCATCTCCAATTAACCACTAGATAACCAAAAAATGGTGCTGTGGCTCAAGGGATAGGATGGTAGCTTTGAATTGAAGAATTCAGGGACAACTCCCAGGCCCAGATTTTAAGTCCCACAACTGACAAAACAAAACAAAACAAAAAACCTTCAAAATTGACAAACTGTTTTGATTCAGCCTTATCTCTCTGTTTGTGTGTGTGTGTGTGTGTGTGTGTTTGTGTGTGTGTGTGTGTGTGTGTGCCAGTCCTTGGTCTTGAACTCAGGGCCTGACCACTGTACTTGGGCTTTCTCAAGGCTAGAGTAATACCACTTGTGCCACAGCACCACTTCCAGCTTTTTCTATGTATGTGGTACCAAGGAATTGAACCCTGATCTTGGTGCATGCTAGCCAAGCACTTTACCACTAGGCCAAACTCCTGGCCCTTGTTTTTTGTTTGTTTTATTGTTTTCTTGAAAAAAATTCTCAAATGATGTTTTTTGCCAGTCCTGGGCCTTGAATTCAGGTCCTGGACACTGTCCTTGGACATTGTTTTGCTCAACACTAATTCTCTGCCACTTGAGCTACAGTGTCTCACTTCTGACTTTTTCTGTGTATGTGGTACCAAGGAATGGTACCCAGGGCTTCGTGTATGCTCGGCCATGCTCCCAGCACCTAGACTTTCTTTTTTTAAAAAAGATAGGTCTAGTTGAGGAGTGCTCAGCCACCTGCTAGAATATGCTAACATATCCGATCTTCACTCGTTCAAATTGCTGACACATGTATTCAGTTCCTGTGACACACTCATTGTCCCACACCTTCCAAGAACATCTAGGCACATTGGCAGAGTTAGTGGTCTATAAACTAGCAACTATCATACAATGAAGGAAAACTATTAAGAGGATTGTAGTGAACACACAGAAAGATAAAAATAAGTCAGCACAACAAAACAGGGAACTGTGCATCTGTGGATAAAGAGATTCAGGCCAATTATGGTGAAAACTAAAGCCTTAATAAAGAATTATATTTATCTTTGGGCTACAAATCCCAATTGCTAAGCAATGGAAATTATTCCTGCATTGGTGTCACTAACTGTACATTGCACATTTGTAATCATCTTTCATTCTGTTTTGTTAAATGTCATTATCAGCATTTCAATGCTTTCAAAATAATATAAAGGTGCTCCATCTTTTTCTATGCTTTAGAGCATATTAAATAACAGAACAATATCTATTTACTAAAGGTCTTGTAGTACTTATCTATGGAATCTGTTGCCTGGATGCTGTTTCAGGAGGTCGTGTTTTACACTTCTTTAAACTCATTTTATTGCCAATTGCCAGTATAAATTTTTTATCAACTCTAAATTCAGATATAAGTTATATTTTCAAAAAATCAATTTTATGCAGGCTTCAAAATGTATTTTACTAGATTTGAATTGTTGTATTATTGCCTCATCTGAGACTTATAAATTTTATGTGCTGTTTTCAGCAGTAATCACATTTTTTATTCCAAGTCATTTAGTTACCTAGATTCAGAGCTCACATGCTTGCTTTTTGATTTAGTTTCATTCTTTCCATTTTTCAAAAATGATACTGAATTTGGAATTCAGGGTTTTATAATTGCTAGGCTTGTGTTGGCTCACATCAGGTACAGCTCTACTCTAAAACTTTACTTTTCTACTAGGCTGTCATGAAAGCAAAAATCTTTCAAGTCTCAAATAGCTAAAATTACAGGTGTGAGGTTTTATTTTTTATTTGGTTGAAATGCGTTCAAAATTAGATGGAATCTTTTATATATTTATGTGTGTATACACATACTTATGTGTGCACACATATATACATATATACTTATATTTATTTCTGTCTATATCTATTTATTATCCATTAATATATACTTATAAAAATATAAAATTATACAAATATATATTTATATATCATAGATAGTATATATTGGATTTTATATATTATATAATACATTATATTAATATTTATATTTAAACCTGCATGTATATTATATAGCCAATAAGAAAAGTGTCATTTGGAGAAAAGTCTCATTTCTATGTCTGTAACATTGTTTCTAAGATGTTTGTGTCTGGCTTTTCTCTTGGTACAACCGGGATTTGAATGCAAAGCCTTTTCCTCAGTAAAGAGTGATTGACTACTGAGATATGATGCCAGTCCTACTTTTTACTATTTTATTTTGTTATCATTATTATTATTAGTTATTATTATTATTTTGGTCAGACATGTGATTTAGCTCATGGCCTGGGCACTATCCCTGAACTCAAAGCTAGTATTCTACCACTTTGAGCTACAGTGCCACTTTTGTTTTCTCGGAGGAGTGTCTCCAGTTGGAGTTTTGTGCCCTGGATGATTTTGAATCACAATCCTTAGATCTCTAACTCTGGAGTAACTAGGATTACAGGCCTGAGCCATCATTATTTGGGTTCATTGACTTTTTTGCGATACAGTCTTGCTTTCTGCCCTAACAGATGACTAGGACTTGACCCACATTTTTTTTTACAGTTATATTCATCAGGTAGTAGGTACATTACTTCTTGAACATTGATGCCTCTTCTCATGTTTTCTTTTACCACTTTCCCTCCTCCCACCCCCTCCCAATCATCTTGTTTTTCCCCTTACCTTCCCTGTTTCAAATAAACAAATAAATGTATATACCTACTTTTTTAGGCTTCCCATTGTTTCTGAGTTAACAGACATGCTCTACAGCATTCAGTTTTCCATTTTTTATGATGCTGTTTTTCAGACTTCTTTTCCAAGACTCATATGGAACCAAAACCTACTCAGTCTTAGATAAAATAACACGCATCATCACTGTGCCCATCTTTGGTGACAGAAAGGTGTCTGACAAACTTTTTTTACCTGGGTCACTTCGCAAACTGCGAATCTCCTCTTTTCAACCTTCCAATTAGCTCGAATACAAATGTGAGCCATGAGCTCGTAGGTCTTGTTTTTTTTTTTTTTCTTTTAAACAAAACTTCTTACTGTGTTAATTTTCCAGCAGTGTATGTGGATTTTCATCTTTCTGTGACAACTATACGAACAACATATATTAACAAATACTTCAACTTTACTTTTGCAGCTTTTAATTTTAGATGTAGTAGATTTCCACATAGCAACATGCAATTTTCATTTTGTTTTATAAAGGAAATTTATTAATATTAGTCTTACAGAACACAATTTAGTGATCTAGGTCAGTTCATCCAATAGCCTAATCAAGGCCTCCACTGAAATGTGTTAAAAGCAAAGTCACTGCTCCTCTTCCATAAGGCAATGCACGGAACAATTGAACCAAATTCACAACTGAACTCCTAATTTCTCTAACTACACCCTGCTCCTCTTCTCCCAGTAACTAGCACTATTAGTACGTTCAGTAATATTAACAACGAACTGAGAATATTTACTAGGACTTCTTTCTTGCCACATAACACATATCTAATTAGTTACACCCTTCTCTTCCTCATGATTACTATAAATCATATTTATTTTTCATCTTCTATGATTTTGCTATCTTTATTTACATTGGGAAGAACTTGTTTTAGTTTTTGGGAACAACTTATTTAATTCTATTTCCTTGGACATGGCATTGAGCTCATTTCTTTGTACTTCACAAGGCAGAGAGAAAGAAATAAATTTTAAATTCAATCATGACAAGCTCTGTTTAAAGACCTGAATCGATGTTTCCTTGCCTTCTGGGAAAAGAATAAAGCCTTCTTTTCTTTAGTATTCTCATACAATGGCATTTCCTCACTTCTCTGGCCATACTGCACTCCATTTGTTCTCTGTGTGGTCTAAGCTCTCAGGTTGTCACTGGACATCATATAAAATGTAATTATTTCAACATCTGTTCTTCTGGACTGTAAATTCCTATGGTAAAGTGTATCTCTGCTTACCATTATGTCTTTAGCACCAGCACAAATGTCTGATGCAGTTTATATGCAATTAATGTTTGTTGAATAAATAATGAATGAGTTCATCTTTGCAGCCAATATTCTAGTAGTTAATTTATTCCATCAAATTTTTGAGCAGAGGCTATTTTTTTCTTCGTAACAAACTAGAGCACTCAAAAACCAAATGATATAATTGCTTAGCTCTTACTTGCATTTATTATATAGATTATTGAAACCTTGTATTGAATGTTTTTGCGAGAATAAACATATATTTCTGATGAGCATATCTTTTGACCTTTAAGTGACTAATATGTAATTTGGATTTGGATTCTAAATTTAAAAAAATTAATTTGAGATATTATCATTTATTTTATTATTATTTCTGTCAATGAATACTTTTTGGAGTTTTGAGACTCATGCTACTCTTGAGATTATAATGAAAGATTGTATGTGGGATTCAGAAAGCCCTGAAGTTCTTTTTTATTTCAAAGTTTTTCTATTTATTATATTGCAGGTATTTCCCATTTAAAAAGATTTTAGAGATGGCAGTGTAGATCAAATAGTAAGGCATCTACCTAGTAAATACAAGGTCCTGAGTTCAAGCCCCATAACTAACAAAACCCATAACAGTAACAACAAAAAGAAGGTTTTAGAGTGTTTGTGAAAAAAATTAAAGCTTTTTTCCCCTAAAAATGATAGTGCTTTCCTAGCACATGGAAAATCCTGTATAGAAGTCTTAGAACTATTAAAAGGACAGGAGTAATAGTAATAATATATATTACTTATGGAAGTATCATGTTTGACAATTGCAGATTGTGGAAAGCACTAAAGTTCTATGTTGAGTCTCAGATCCCACTGAATGCAGAAGCCTGCAGTTACAGAAAGTTTTCTAGGTTGGGTATGCATTGTGAAATCCAGGCTCTCAGGGAAAGATGACTCTACAACATGGGAAAGTATAACTGAAAAGTTTTATTATTAATATGCTCTTGCAAATTGAATTAACTTAATCTCATCTTTATCTTCCTTTTCTAATCAATTTTAGATTTATTCCTCTGCAGAATCCTATAATGTGTTTTAGGTGATTCTCAAGGTTATGCATAGATCGTGATGAAGAACTTGGGCTCCAGGGTCAGAAAGAACTTGGCTTAAATCTTGATAATATCATCTAGCAGGTTTATGAGTTCAGGAAGGTTATGTAACCTTCTAAACCTGCATTTTCTCATCTATGTAATGGAGATGATAGATAATATTACCCTCCTCCAAGGATTGTAATACGAATGCTTTGGAAGCTGTATATAAATGTTTATCTCCTTCCCACTACATAAAATCTGAAAAATATATGAGCCATTGTATTACTATTTATTTGACAATAGAACTTTGGTTAATAATTTCCCTAGAGATGCTGCTAATAAAAAGCAAACTGTACTCACACTGCTAAAATGTAAAGTCAATTCTATCATTTGCTACTATTTATTCATACCTACATAAAGTCAGTCACAGAACAGAACCCCAAAAGTTGCAACTAAAAATAGAAATTCTGCTATGTTAAATACATGACAATCTATGGAAAGTCTTTTCACATGCCCACATAGCAGAGAGAGCCAGGTTCTATGAAGCTGACTGCTAGGATGGACTAAACAAGTCGCATATTTGAAGCCACTGAAGTAGGCGACGCGAAAAGTGAAGCCTGAATAAAATGTATTTTATTATGTGGTTATGCTTGTGATGTTAAGTGCAATAGGATCTTGGATCCATTTGTTCCAAGTTTCAAAGCAAACTTAAGAAAATTAAAAGGTCAAAAAATGTATTTCTCCAACGTGTGTAGTCTGTGTGAGAACATGCAAAGATATTTATTCTTATGAAAAATAAGTAAACTTAAATTGGCCAAAGTCCCTTTACATTACATTATGCATTTTGAAAAATGGAAAACAAAACCTGCATAAAGCATAATTAAAAATGGTAATCTTACATTTTCCTCATAGCCGTTCAATAAATAAATCTGTCAAAAATAAGGCTTGGAATTTGTCCTGATTTTCTCCCTTTCTATTCGATTATAATTCATTCCTCTGCTAATGAGGCTGGCTTTAGATAGCCATGAGTGCTAATTGCAAATAAAAATTAGAAGTCACTACATTACATTTCTCCTTCTGTTCCTTCTGCATATTATGTTGCTCCATAAGCTGATGGGTCCTGGAATTCTATCTTTCCTTTGGCAGTGTTTTCCTCCATGGTAGAATGCTATGAATATTTATAGTACAATAAAAATAATATAATAATAGGCACCTCCTAAATTCATGTAGCTTATGTCTTCAGAAGGAATCTTGGAGGGCTAAATATGTTGCCTCCCACTAGATCAGATCTTTATATTCTGTGATATAGCTCACTGCCCTATAGTTCTTCACTTCCAGAAGAGTTAAATAGTTCCTAGGGTGGAAAATTCTGAGAAGAATTCTTCCTTTTTCCATGTACACTTTTGACCATCATCCCTGTAATATCGTCAGAACTTTCTTACACTGACTAGGCTTCAATTGATATCCTTATTTATCCTTCTGTGTCAACTGTACAATTCATTCTTTTATAGCCATCTTAAATCTTTAGTCTCTAAAAATTTCCAGCACCCAGAATACTAGGAGCAGACTATTATCTTGCTCAGTGAAGCAGGACTACTTTGCCCTTATTCCTCCTCCATCAACTTAACTGACTGGGATTTCTTTTCATGTAGAAATTTAGCTCAAATTGTTTTCTCTTTCTTTCAAATAGCCTCCAAATTTCCTCACTCAAACCTATTTCCTTACATGATATGTGGTTAAATACACCTAATGCTTCAAACTCTATGACATTGAACCTCTATACTTTTCCTTTTACTTATCTTACTAATAGTGTCAAGATACATTATATTCCTTAGTAATTGTGATAGGGAAAGTAGGTCTTTTGATCCTATCAAGCATTAAAGAAAATCTGAAGTTTATATTAAATGAATATCCTGATGTGGTATTGTTTAAATGGTATAGGATACCTGAGAAGCATTTCCACATTTCCTCAGAGATTTAGACAGATGAGTAAAGGAAGACATAGGGGTTTTTCCAAGTTGTTTATTTGCGGGGCGGGGGGAGGCATTGCTCATTAGCCTTTTCTACTTCTTCATGTGCATGAGCAAGGGCCCCAATGGCCTCTTTCTGAACTATTATTCCAAGGATGTTAGTTTACCCAGCAATGTTGGGAGACAGAGATTGTATTTCTCTTGAGAATGTAGGGCAAGTATTTCTTTTGTTAGATTTGTTTCAGATTTTCTTACTTGTTTGCTTTTACTTTTTTTTTTTTTTGGATTTTGCTTTGCTGTTACTGTTCCTGTATAATAAAAACATATTTCCCTGTGTGCAGATTCCAGATGTGGAAGAATTGTGGGTGAGATTGATTGGAATATATTGTAAACATGTGTGAAATTGTAGCAGTGAAATCTCCCCTTCTCGATACCAGTAATGTAAGCTAATGGAAAAAAAAGGGAAAGATTCCATATGTGATTTTAGCTCATTGTTAAAGAACTGCCTTCTCTAATACTTCCGCTCCTGTAATACAGATCACTACATATGCAAATGTCACCTGAAACTCTTCATGCCATCATTTGGGAATTAGGTTGTGGAAAACCAGTGTAAAACTGAAGCTCTGTGGATGTTGTTTCAAGAAGTAAAGAGCTTTGTCTCCAAGCCAAGAGTTTCCTTTTAAAATATAATTATATTTCTTTCCTTGCTGAGAATCTATGAACACACACACAAAAGCACCATGGCTTGTTCAAAAGGTACCAAGCTTTTAATTGTCCTGAGAGTCTTAATAATAAAAATAGGATACTGAGAAACGGTTTTCTGGAAGGGGAAGAATTGGGGAGGAATAATGTCACAGGGAAATTTATTAGAAACAGAATGTATTATCCAGGTAATAAAAATATTCTTCACCTTGTTTATTCTTTTCTCTTTAATTTTATTTTGTTGTAAAAGTGCTGTACAGAGGAACTACATTAACATAAGTTCTTGCCAAACATTGTTACCCTCCCCCCATTTTTCTCCCACTTTCCCTACCACCAAGTTGTAAAGTTCATTTCCAACCTAGCATCTTGTGAGTATTGCTGTTGCATTGGTTCACCCTAAGTCCTTTGTTTCATCATTTTGCTATTCCCCTTCATGTTCCCAAATCAGGTGAATTTATATACAAGGTAGCAGGATAAAAAACCGTGACAACAGAGAGTAAACCAAATTGAAAAAAAAAAAGAATTTACTTAATATGATTTTTTCCAAGTCTTTCCATTTCCTTACAAATGGAGAAATATCATTCTTTCTGATGGAAGCATAGAACTCCTGTGTGTGTGTGTGTGTGTGTGTGTGTGTGTGTGTGTGTGTGTGTGTTTTGCATTTTTTGATCCATTATTATTTTATAATTGAAAGAGTTGGAGAGATATTTTCCAACTACAAACAGGAAAATAGATATAAAAATTGTATGATGATCTTTTTGCTAGCTTTTTCTTAAGTAAGTAAGACAGAAGGGTACAAAAAATATCACATTATCCTCAGTTCTAATGCTATCAACAGTTGGCACAAAGATTGTCCTGTGGTTTGGTAGCAAAAAAATTCTAACATCTTTTGGACAGAAATGTTACATTGCAGAAAAAGAGAGGGAAATCAATGGCTGCCTTGACCAGAGATGAGGCATATCAGCTGAATTTTGGCTATTTCACTTGGGAGAAAAAAAGTGCAAAGAAAAAATAAACAAATAAATAAATGCTTGATAAGGAAGAAAAGGGATGAGCTGTCTTGTGGCTTAGTCCTTCCCAGTCAGACTAAACACTAGATCCTTTCAGGGTTCCAGACAGGTGTCCTAGCTATTTGAGTGAACTTTACCTCTTTCAAGGAGAGAAAAACATAGTCCTTAGGGAATCACACATGAGATGTTATCTACTGTTGAAGATCTCACTGATGTGGGTGGACTTTGCATGCTGATAACAATGAAAGGAATCTAAACAAATAGGTAAATTATGTCATCTTGGAAAATGTCCTTATCTTGCAGTTGAGTAAGGCTTTAAGAGATATTTTAGCCAATAGCTCCCAACTACAAACATAGTAACTCAGGAAACTGAAGATCTGAGAGTTATTATTCAAAGCCTGCCCAAGCAGAAAACTTTGTGATGGGTTACAGTCATATAAGCCAGATAATGAGTATGTTTCTTTTCAGAGAGTATCATCTCTTCCCTCATTTTCTCCCAGTTTTCTGTTTTTCCCCTCCTAGCTCCTCTCCCCTACACGTTGTTCATTTCCATATAGTGTCTAGGGAGTATCACTGTGGCATTAGCTCATGACCCTTTGTCCCACCATCTCTGTGCTTCCCCTTTCTCTTCCTCAAGCAGATACTTGCACAGGAGACAAAAAGTACTGAAATCAAAAACAGTAACAAAAAGGAGTAGAAACACAAATGTACACACACAAATACACACACACAAACACACAAAAAATATAGGGAAGGGGTGAAAACAAGATGATTGGGAGAGGGTAGGGGCAGGGAAATGGGGACAAAAGCATGAGAAGGGTTATCAATGTGAGAAGTAATGCACCTACTACATGGCAAATGTACCTTTAACACCTCTATACATTATCCCAACAATAAAAAAAATTGACAACTAATTTTTTTTTAAATTCCTGTTTCCATTTCTTGGAGTTCATGTTAATAAACATTGCATTATAGGATCATATGTACATATATATTGAGTTTTTTGTGATTCTCTCCTAAAAATTTTCTCCTTTGGTCTTACTATGAGAATGGTTACAGTCCTGTATATCATGTTCAGGTATAATTTGTGTGTGTGTGTGTATGTGTGTGTGTGTGTGTTTAACCATCCACTCACTGTATTTACTTGTAGCTTTATAGGCAAATGTGGGACTTTTTTTTTTTATCACCAGTTGACCACCAAAAAAAAAAACATTAAAAAGAACACAAGTGGAGCTGTGGTTTAGGCACTATCCTTGAGAAAAAGCTCAGAGATAGTGCTTAAGCCCTGGGTTCAAAAATATATAAATACATATAAGCATAAATAAATAAATAAATAAATGTAACTACTCTATAAATTGTGCATACGATGTACACTACTACATACTATTATGTACATCCAATATATATCACATCCAATGTTTCTTAGAGAAATAGCCACCATAGCCCAACTACAAAGCTTACTATAGATATTCAATTAACAGATCCCCTAAATTGAAATAGATTGGGTTAATATAGATAGTCTTGTTGTTAATATAAGGCTTTAGGTGAACAATAGAGATATTTTGGGGGAGCTGAACTGCATATAGATACCAACTGCCTCAAAATAGAAAGAAAATGTGATTTACTTTCTATTTTATTATTTCCAACTGGTTATGAAAAAGTGAATTTTCTTATACTATGTATTTGAATGTATTCTGTAATCTCTTCCTCCTGATTTCTAGTTCCACTCAATTATGGCTTGATAAAATTCAGAAGCCTTTTCAGTTTTTGTTATTTAAACTTGCTTTGTATTTTTGAGGTCTAATCAATATGGAAGAAAGTTCTATAGGCTGCTAAGAAGAATAAGTATTCTGTATATATTGAGTGTAAATATTTATTATATCCATTTGATCAAGAGCATCATTTAACTCTGAAGTTTCATATTTTGTTTCTTATTGGAGTGACTTATCTATTATGATTAACATCATCTATTATGATTGCATTGGAATGATCTACTTTTATGTCCACTAGTGTTTGTCTTACTAAATTGGGCCTTACAAAATTCCATGAAAAAACAAATATTGCAATGTTCACTTTCATACTAAAATATAGATCTAAAAAATGAGTGAGATAATTGTAACTTGGCGATAGTTTGGGCATAAGTTCTGGTGGATGTTTAAGAACAAAAAGAAAGTAGCAAAACATGGCGAATATTATTGAATCACTTTATATATATAAAGGAAAATAGAGCAATGGAACTCAATTTAAATTTACTTAGGTGGTACTGGGGTTTGAACCATGTGCTTTAACCTTTTAAGCAGATGTTCTACTGCCTTTCTTTCCTTTGGCTCTGTAAGTTTTATTGTATTATTATTTTAAATAAATTATCCAGAGTACTTTCAATGCAATCCATCAGTTTATGAATATGATATATCTTGACCAAAGGGTATCCTTTCATGCTTCTTCCCCATCTTGCTGTAGTATGTTGGATATTTTTTAAATAGGGTATAGCTTTTGGGCCTGATGGCCTTGAACCATGATCCTCCTATTTATGCTTCCGATTGTAACTGGGATGGCAGGCATATACCATAATATCCAGGTTTTTCTGTTGAGAGGCAGTTCTCATAACCTTTTTTCTTCCCAAGTTGGTCTGGAACCATGTCAGCTTCTCATGTAGCTACAGTGACAAGTACTCATAACACACAACTGCTTAAGATGAGGCTTTTGTAAACTATTTTTTCCTGAGCTAGATTTTAACTAAACTATTCTGAACCTATTCCTCCTGAGTATCTATGACTATAAGCATGAGTCTTCAACACATCACTTAAAAATTGTTTTTAGAAATGGAAGTAATAACAAAACATAATATAGGGAATAAATTTTATCACAATGCCTTATTTTTATGTATAAATATCACAGTAAAATTCCTTCATACAATTAATACAAGGTGATTCAGAATAATAAAAGTAAATGTGTATTACTGTCTAACACTTCAGGTCCTCTGACTCTTATTTCCCACTACACTACCCTTTGTTAATTCAGGAAGGAATATAACTTAAGGTGATTTCTGGATGTCCCTCACCCAGAAAACCAAATAAATCATGTGCACTTGTCCTCATATGCAGAGAAGAGAACAAACTTTATATGACTCTCTTGGTTATCTTTTTTTTAAATGTGATTTGTCACTATAGGGGTGGTGGAAAAACAAAGTTTATTTAATAAATGATGCTTTATCAAATGGGCAGGCATGTCCAAAAATTAATTAAGTTGGACATTTATCTTTCATCATACACAAAAAAATTAACTGAAAGTGAATGGAAGACTTGTATGTAATATCTGAAATCACGAAAGCACTAGAAAACAATCTCAGGGTCTAAAAGGTCTATGATATTGTTCTCAGTTATCATATGTAGTCTGAATAAAAGAAACATAGACAACTCCATTAAAAGTTGAGCCAGAGCAACTAAAAAGTTTTCTGATCATCAAAATAAATGGTCATTAAAATGAATACAAATCATATATCAAATAAATGATCAATATATATATAACAAAATATATAACATATTTTCCATTCATATAAAACATATCTAAATGCCTCCTACAACTGAAAATCACCAGATAATAAAATAACGAAAAATTTCCCAAATGAGAAAAATAAATGACCAAACAGGCACATGAAACTATACTGAAAGGTTTTGTGGGGAGATGCTGTCCTTTGGCCCACACTTGTAATCCCAGCTATGCAGGTAGGAGGCTAGATCCTTGCTAGATCCTTGTCTAGCAAGTATAAAGTACCCTAATCAAAACCTCAAAGCTATCCAAAACTATATGAATCATGGGGAAAATGTTCTTAGTGGGAATATTGAGAATTTTCTTTTTTGTGAAAATTAGAAAAAGGTACTGGGAAAGTTTGCTATTAAGCCCTGCTGAGCTCAGTAACACGTGAAATAGGCAAAAAGAAAGGAAGTCAGCTCTTCAATCCCAGCTGCAGGCCGATGAATCAGTCAGTGATTAATTGTTGCTACCAGTAATTGAAATAATATTTCAGAGAAAAAGAGAAAAGTATTTGGTCTCTAAAATGTATTTGCTTAAACTCTAATTGCTGCAATTTTATTGGAATTTTTAAAAAGAGGTATAATGATCTTAATCTAAAACTGAGTGAATAGTAAAATCAACCCAACATCTGGTATTAGGTGTTAAAACCCTTTCTGACTGATAAAATTAGATTCTCTTTTAAAGCTCTTATCCTGTTTTCTTTTAGACTTTTAAATTGAGTTTGCCCTACAGAGAACAAAACAAAATACAAGAAGGCAAAACTAACTCTGTTTTACAGAAAAGTACAATGAAGTATTTCAATAAATCCAAGGCACTCACCTTCACGCACGTACAATTTTAAATTAATGTTGATGTAACCCAATTAAGAGGCTGCCATGTAAAGGTGAATGTCTCTAGGGCAAGGATTTTGAGTAGCTGCCTTCAAGGAGTTTATCCTTTGGCTATGGAAAATGTTCACAATCACACAGCACACAATGGCATAGAAAACAATTATCATCAAGTTGGAAATTTGCATTTACTGAGGAGTTCACATCCTTAGATCCTTTAAAATGGTTCCATAAATAATATCCATAGGAACGGGTCTGAGATGAAGGTATCATATTAACTTTAAATGAAGAATAAATAGGATCAGAAAGGCGAAGTGATGACTGGATTCTGTACTGCTGGTGTGTAGAAGAGCTAATTTTCAATATTTGTTCTGGTTTATTTCTTTTCTAGAGATAAATAAGAAAGACTTCCATACCCTAAATTTTGTGATAATAAAAATCTGAAACAATAACATTTCTAGAACAGAAAAATTGTGAGAAATAGATGCCTGGGTGACAAGATGGGTCTATTGGGCCGTTATTTCTGAAGTTACACTAAGTGTAAAATGAAATGTCTAAGAAGCAGATAGACTATTCTACTTGGAAAATAAAAACTGGAGATATGAACATGCTACTCAATATTATTTCACTGTACATATGATGAAAACCATAAAAGAGAAATATATAGTTGATTCATCAAAACTAATTGGAGTGCCACTGAGAAGTCTGGATTGTCCATGTATTATCTATAAAAGTTCTCTGGCCATATGTATGCTATTTCTATTGAAACATGGAACTGTTGACTTTTGTATTTGAATTTGGTTATGTATTACACTTAATTTGGCAGTAGGATGTGATGAGGCTTTACTTATTAATTCAGGGATTGACATCAGAAGACATGGCTGTTTCCGGTGGTATTCCATTTTTGTTTTCCTGAGATTTCTTGATAAAGAAGTAGAAGTAACTAACTTTCATCTCTTGTTTTTCTTCTATTACAATTTATCCATGAATCTCAATCCATATATTATTTTCTACAGAAATGAAGATCTTGCTTTACTTTTCTAAGCTGGATATTTCTCATTCATATTTTCACAGATCCTTGAATTCTCTTTTATGTGGGAGCAGAGCATATTATGAAACTACGCATCTTCCATCCCAAATTTTCACACAGTAAATGTAGAGTTCTTCTGTCCTAAAAGTACAACTTCCACTGTGATGCCCCATGCAACATGTTTACTAGCTGTGAAATGGCTGGTTTTTTTCTTTGTATTGACTCCTTTATCCTGTCTTATGTTGCTCTAGCTTATCTCTCATTGGCTCACTCAAATTCACATTATGTCTGGAGAAAATGTTCTAGACCAATGGCTGTTTAATGTCACTGAAAAATAATAGCAAAGAAAACAGAGCTTTTATCAAGCACAAAACATATTGTGCTTCCTTTGGGAAAGAAACAAGACAGCAGATCCAGAAGCTTCACACAAAGGCAGGGGGAAAATATTGAGGGATTTAAGAGTAACACCTGTCAAATGGATCAGTGAGGTATACAGTATGACAAAATAGACTGGTGGCTGTCAAAATAAATAACCTTCCAGCTCTGACTAATGACCTCGCTACACTGGAAGACGTTAGGGAAACATCCAATGAAAAGCAAAATTGAAAGGAAAAAGAAAATTGGAGCAGCACAGTCTCCTAAGCAGCTATATTTCAAGTAATTTTGGAAAAACTCAAACCATAACAACCCATCTAATGGAGAATTTTGCTTTAGTTTGAAAATCACATCCCTTCGGATGGACTGCCAAGAAGTTGGTTTCTGCTTTTTAAATACAGTGGGAGAATCCTGCTGTGACAGTGACATTCTCTGTGCAGACAATCCACTGACTGCCAATAATATCACCAGGGAAAACAGCTAGAGCCGGACCCCACTGCACCTACGGAGGGGCAAATTCCTGAAAAGGCAAAGATCCAGGGAAGCTCATTTATAACACTGTCCTCTTCCATTACTTTCCAGCTAGATCCTAATTCTCTTCTCCCCCTGCCCTATAAAATACTTCCTTATTTTCTGTGACTAGCAAGCAATATTTTCTGATATCATTGCAAAGACAACTGTTCAAGTGTCTGTTGATAATACTTTAACCCTTCCGAGGGGTAGTTTCATTTAAAGGAGTCATTTCTAGAAAAGATTCAAAAGGCTTGGTACGTTCCTACTCTGAAATTTAACAGTATTATGACAAGTGAAAGAATACATCAATCGTTAGAGAACGTTAAGCATCTCAAAAAAATACTTAAGTACAATACACCTTTGCTTCAGAAATTCTATTCGTCACTTCAGCTCACTGCAGCACAGGTAAGTACTGGTTTGCACTCTTCGTGATCCTTTTTATTATTGACATTTAGAAGCTAAGCTATTCTCCAGTCCACCTAAGTCACAATGATAGAAACAAAAAAGAACATCACTCAGGAAAATAACTTGCTTTTACTGGTTGTTGGCGGCACACGCCTGTAATCCTAGCTACTCAGAAGGCTGAGATCTGAGGATCAGGGTTCAAAGCCAGTCCAGGCACAAAAGCCTAGGGAACTGTTATCTCCAATTAACCACCAGAAGTCAGAAGTGGCATTGTGGCTCAAAGTGGTAGAGTTCTGACCATGAGCTTAAGAGCTCAGAGACAGCACCCAGGCCTAGAATTCAGGCCCCACCACAAATCAATCAATCAATCAATCAATCAATCAATCTCCTTTTTAGAATAAGTCATTTCTACGTATGACTTAGCTCACAAATGCATTGCTTATTTTTTACTTAATTTTATTTGCCTATATTCTTCTATTATTTATCTCTCCTTAATCTGCTTTATATACTGTATCTATATTGACTTATTTCCCAAACATGTTATTCCATGAAAAGTTTGTTACTCAGATAAGTAATCCACTTTGAGATAAGAAATTTGATAAGTGACAAATGCAAAACCATGCACTTGATAACTATTTCATTTAAAACAAAAACATCTGCTAAAAGTTGTTGTTAAAAAGTAGCCCACAGGGCTGGAATATAGCTTAGTGGCAAAGTGCTTGCCTAGCATGTGCAACATACTGAGTTCAATCTCCAGTACTAAAATATAAAAGAAAAAATAATACAATTAAAAACACAAACAACAACAACAAAGTAACCTACTATATGAAAGAAACAAACGTACTTATTGGCAGGAAAAAATAACAATTAAAATGGGGAAAAATGCTATGATAGACATTTTTCTGCATACTAATCAATTAGCAAAAGTAATATGGAAAATGCTTAACATCAGTAATCACCAAGAAAATTGAAGGGAAGCCACAAAGAGGTGTAACCAGCATTTTGATAGAATAGCTATTATCTAAAAGACAAAAGACAAACATTAGTAAGGATGTGATTAGAAGGAAAAACCTTGCATGCCATTATTAATGTTACAATGAGTTCATTGAAAACAGTACTAGAATTCTTAAACATAGAATTAGCATATCATCCTTGCATCCTACTCTTTGGTATAGACCCAAAGAAAATTAAATAGGTATGTCAAAGAAATAGCTATATTCATGTTTATTTAGCTTTGATGGAAAAGGCAAAGATAAGGTACTATCAACAAATGAACTAATGAAAATGATAGATATGAAATCTAGAATACTATTTAGACATAAAAGGAAAGATCTCTGATCAGACACTGCTGATTCAATCAGAAGCTATGGTGTTATCTGAAATAAACAAAGCACTTAAAAATAAATATTTTACAATCTCACTCAAATATTAAGATTGTATGGAAAAATGGTAACCATCATTCTACTCTTTCCCAAAGGATTGGGAGCAGTACTACAGACTGGAGAAATACTGAGTAGTCTAAAGATATAGTATTCGGATGGAAAGAACAACAATTCTATTGTATAATATTGAGACATACAATTCAGCTTGACATAGTGTTTGGAAAATGGTAAGACAATGAGCATTAAGTGGTCTGTCTACCAAAATTACAACTATGATAGTAATACACATGCCGATTTACTAGATGTGATCATTCTGTGCATGCACACACACACACACACACATACACACACACGTGTGTATACTACACAATAAGTAATCTCAACTTTCCCACTGAAGGGAACAAAAAAACCAAACATACATCTGAAAAATAATTTTATGCATTTTATTTATATTGTGAGGTTTAGCATGATTTAAAAACTTCATAATTTTGATAGTTACAATTATTAATCAAAAATTAAAGGATTAATTGTCAAATACAAAACAGATCTCAAGATTTTAGGCATCACGGATCTTAGGCATCTGGTCATTGTTTCTAAGTGTTATAATGAAAGTTAAAAGTTGCTTCTTTTGACTGTGATGCGTGGCTGAGTAATTTCAATATTCTAGAACGACATGATTTAGCATCTCATTTTGTTAGTCCCTCCATTCCTGTTGCCATCATGTCCATGGAATCCTGTACTTCCTGCGATTATCATTCTGTTTGGCAGGCCCCTCTTCTCCAAAGTCTCCACTGCTCATTATTCTTGCTACCTCTGCAGGCTCAGTAATGTGTCTGCCAGTAAAGTGTTGTCTCCTTACATTTCCTATTCCCATAAGCCCAAGGAGTAGAAGCAGTTCTCTGGTTGAGGGAAGAGCATTTGTGCATTAATAACCACATTTGTCTAGCAGCCAAATCCCTTGTTGATGCTCTGGTCATTTTTAACGTGGACTACTATAACCATGTTCTGTGCTGTCTCCATGACTTTATTCTTCTCTCCAGTTTTAAATGACAGGCACTTGGCATATGAAATCACTCTCAGATGCATTTAAGTTATGCCCTTGGGAAGAAAGTCTTTGGTCTTGGCAATCTCACATACAGGGAGTGTGGTTTGGAATTCTGAGACTTGTGACTAAAAGAATCACTTAAACAGCCCAGTTGAATGCAGAAACCTCGCTTAGTAGATTTTTGTACTCTAGGAACTGAGAAATCTCGAGACCATATTATAATTTTAATAATCACCTTTGACAAATAAAGGAATTTCCTCTGTCTCTGAACCACCTTCCTACTATATGCATTTAAGATATTGCATGTAATTTTTCAAGCTGAACATCAACAGAGTATTTTCTCATTTTTGCTTACAAACTTCTAAACTGAGGGTATCCAAATAAGAACATAGAAATATTGAGAAGAGCATTAGACACTAATCACATTGTCAGCCAACCTCTGTGAAAAAGTAAAAGGAATGAAGGCAGTGATAGAAAAAAGGAACAATTTTCTACTACTTTGAAAACTGTTTAGCACTGTGATATCTAAAACATTTTTGTGGCTTCTGTTTTGGAATTACTGTAGTCCTGAGTGAGAATTAATTCATTATGAAAAGATGAGCCACTTCTTGTCTACTCAGTTGTAGAATAACACTAAGTACTCTTCCATCAAAAGCTATGACAATTATGATTTATATTAAACACAAGGACTGATGGATCTTTATTTCTAGACTCAATTTTGGTAGCTTTGCATCTTAGTTCATATGTAAGATTGTGCTTGAAAACATTATCCTCCAAAGTAGTCTTCCTTCAATCCTTTTTGTCTACATCTTTAAAATACCACAGACAATTACATTCAAGTTAGTGAGTCTATGTGACTGCCAACAATACTTCAAATACTGTTGTCCTATAATCCTACACAGATGTGGAGCCAATCGGGATCTCAGTGACTGTGTGCTTTTACACATCTTTTAGTTAAATTAAAAATCTGAAAGCTAAATTTTGTACTCTGGGACAGCATATCAATTTGACATTTCCTGGTAGCTATTAAGACCATAAACCAATGAAAAAAACTATTCATTCATTTAAGTGACTAGTAAGGACTAAATATTTACAATGTTTTTATCCTAAGATACAATATAGTGATTTCAACATTTTAATAGCCTTTTACTAAACTGTGATTTCACTGCATTTAGTTTATAGGGGCATGCATGTTAAATAGTTTGGATCACTTTAAACATCTCAATGAGAGAAATTTTACAGCAAGAATTCAAGGTGTTGAAATCATTGCTCTAGTTCTGATATATGCCTTTCTTTCTGAATCTTGAACTTTGCTCTGAGTGTGTATAGTTAAATGGATGGTCAGCAAGACATCTGAGAAAAATGCAAGGCTAGAATCACAAATATGGACTAGTTTGCTTAATGGAAAAACCAGGAGAAATACAGAAAGAGAATTATAGAAGAAATTGAGTAATGTAACCTTATTAGGAACTGTTTAAATAACGTCACATGTGCGAGTTTACTATAAACGTGATCAGTAAATCATTTTACCTCCCTTTTTCAAAGTCTTAAAAAAGATTGAATATTATCTTTCTCACACTTGGGCAAAAAATAACCTTCAATTGCATGGAAAATAAAACTGATTTGTTTGTAATAGAAGTTTAGAAATAACCTGGACTAATTATTTTTCATTTGAATCACAAATTGTCATTTATATCAATTCCATTTCCTTCATATAAAATATTAAAATTCTGAGAAACTTTGTCAAAAGAAATTTACAGTCACTTTAAGCTACACAAAAGGTATAATCTACTAGAACTTTTGTACCAATAATTTCAGAATGCCCATTAATTAGCCATGGTCCCCAATTTTTTCATATATTTTTATTGTAATTAATAGAAAGGTTACGTTATATTCACCAGATAGAAGGTGCATTACTTCACAAACATTGATATCCTTTCTCATGTCTTGGTCCCCATTTCCCTCCCCCCACCACTGCCCCTCATCTTGTTTCCCCCCTTCCTTATCCTATTTCAAATAACCAAATAAACATATATACAATGTATCAGACAACAAGGTAAAATACTGCAACAATATGAAATCACCAAGGGACAGCAAAAGAGATGAGAGATAATATATTACATTAAGGTCCCCAATTTTTGACCAATTGTTATCTCATAACACCCATCTAAAATTCTGTCTAATAATTTGCTTTGATTATTTGCTCAAGCTATAGCTTTCATTGTGGCAAACAGAAAAAAAATGAAAGAAACAAGTTTATTTTCTGGCCTCTAATATACTGTTAGATAATGCATGATAGAAAATATATGAAATAAATGATGTTTCTAGTCTATCAATAAGGAACACACACTATATATACTCACATACTCATGGGCAGATAATATTTGCAATTCAGAAAAGCATTAAGCTAAGAGTATAACAAAGCATTTAAAGCAAAATTAAAGGCTTTTTGTTGATAGGCTATATTTTTATTACATTGTTTTATTTTGTGAAAACAAAATCATTTATGCAATACTTCACAATCTTCTGAAAGCATTGAAATAAAACAATAATCTTGAAGGATCTATTCTATATATTTAAGATGTAATGCCTTTCTCAAAGAGCAAGTAGAGTCCTTGAGGGATGTTAGCATCCACAAATTAAATCCTATGATATAATATTAACAATACTTGAATATTAATATAAAGTCAATACATCTTACATGTTAACAGAATAAGAAAACAAAGGTGTTTTACTGCACACACATATACACTCAACCACATACACATATACATATATGAACAAGAACATTTGCATAACAAACTCAAACTATAGTACTGAAGACAAAGCAGTCTTCTTTTCTGTAAGCATTCATGTGAAAATGGGAATTTATACGAATCATTTTTCTTTTCCATTCTATGTTCTCCTTGTGTTCAGTAAGTGAAAATTTTAAACTAGTAAAGTGACCAAAATCTTCATTTCTTAAAAAGGATATGAGCTGTTTGTAGTGTCAATCTGGATTGAGTTGTTATGATCTTCCATCATCTTTAATCAAATGATGATAATGCTGAGAGTTAACCCACAGGATCTCCATATTTCAGTCATACTTATGTCCATTGTGAAGCAACAGTCTGATCTCCCCTTCGCTAAGTATCCATCATTCAACCCAAACTCTAACTTCCTTCTTGGACTATTAACTTAGAGTGACTCAATAGCAACTTTAACTTCTAGCTCCTTTATGAGGTTTCCTGATCGAAACATTCCTTTCTATGTAACTTAGGCCTTCAAACCAGAGGAGTCTAAATTCATTGACACAGGGAACCAAAATTTTGCTAGGGGGTCACTATCACTACACTAAGAAAAATGAGGCATGATGTTACTCCTATTTTTCTTATTTCCTGGAACTACAACTCATAGCTATCAATAAAAAAAAAAGGCTGATTCACATGGCACTTAACCTTTTAAGGATCCTTGTTCAGCCCTGAAAGAGTATACTACCCAGCTGGTACCATAAAGTCATTTTCCAAAGAATACAACAAACCAGCTGCTTCTAAACAATGGGTAACTTGGAGAGATCCACAAATTCCATAAGCATGGGCACATTCTTACGTTTCTTTGACTATGAAGTGTATTCTTGTTCTTAAGCAATCTGAGTGTGGAATGCTATGATGAAAGATGAAAAACAATGCCTACAAGGTTAGTAAAGCTAGACAAAACAGATAAAATTAACAGTATATGTTAACTAAGTTTTCCTCTAAAAAAACTTACTAACTGATCATTTTGAGAATGAAAGGAATGTGGTGAGATTAACAAAATCAGGCAACAATTTGAATATGTGAATTGTAAGAGAGGTATACTAAGAAAATCTCCTGTATACAACAGGCTTACTTCTCTACCTATACAAATCTCTATCACTATGAAAAGATACACTGTTGAATAGTGAACTCTCCCATTATAATATTTTCAAATCACTATTTCACCCCTCGTTCGATCCCTTTTCTTGACATCATATATGGTGTTTAGAAAAGGTCAAAATGAAAATCACTGAAAAGTTACAGTAATCTAGAGGTAGAACGCTTGCCTAGCATGCATGAAGCTCTGGGTTAGATTTCTTAGTACACATACACTGAAAAAGCGAAAAGTGGTGATGTGGCAAAGTGATAGAATGCTAGCCCTGAGTAAAACATATCCAAGGACAGTGTCCTTGAGATCAAGCCCAGAACTGTCAAAAGGAAAGAAAAGAGAAGAAAAGAAAAGAAAGGAAAGAAAAGAAAAGAAAAAGAAAGGAAAGGAAAGAAAGGAAAGGGGAAATATTTAGAAAAAGATAGGGGGTAGAGGCAGAGCAAGAAAGAATAACAAAAAGGTGAATCTCTTGAAAGTATAATGATTATTTGCATCATATTATAGGCACATGTGGAACTATCCCAATGAAATGTTCTGTACTGTAAAGTCAATAAAAATATGAGAAAAATACACAGGTTGGAAATCTTTTTTAAAAAAATCAAGGTTAGTATTTTCCTTTAGTAATTTAATCCCTGTGGTAATTTCTGTGAAAGAATGTATAAGATATAGGAAAAGGAAATCTCTACCCTTTCTTTTCATATTCTCATTTGTGCAGCCCTCAGCTATGTCAAAAATCATTCTTACAAAGCTGATGGTGTAGTTGTGAATTAGCAAGACAAGCTTCCCCAAAAGATTCTAATTTTTACCCAGCTCACTTGTATACTTTGCAGAGGGGAGAAATGTTCAGAATAAAATTCTCTTAGCCAATTTCTTTCTATTATTCTGTTGAATGAATCCCTGTATTGAATATATGAACTTAAAATTTCTGGACCATCCCTATCTGAATGTTGGTAACTTCCAAAGACGGAAGAATTAAACCTAATTAATTCTTGTTTTAACATTCAGCAGTGCCTCCTAAAATGTTGACATTTAATGAATGTTTTTGTGATAATGGAATAATTTATCTTTCCTAGGATGCATCCCTTTCAACTGAATGAAGAAAAGTATACGTTGTACTGGGTTAGGGAGGATTAATCTAATTCCTGGACACATATAAACGATTGTAGGAGTGAAAAGCCATCCATCTGCCTAATAACTAAACTTCAGTAGCAAAGATTTGGTAATTCTAGTGGAATTTGCTAGTAAAGGAAACTTTTATCATGGAGCATATAAAAAAACTCAAAACATTGAAAAGAAATTCAAGACTAGTTTTTAATTGGCTAGTGTCTAACCATTTGAAGCAACCTCACATCACTGAAGAAAAAACACACTCTGAACGTTCAGTTCAGGGCAAAGAAAATATGCTCCATTTCCATACTTAAATTGGTTCAAACTTTTTTCTTATTATTTCCTATATGAAAGACAAATAATAAATATATATACATCTCATGTGCTATACATTTATTAATAAGTATCTCTCCTCTTAAATACTTCTCATTCTCCATAGGTTAGTACTTGAAAATACTATTTATGCTTGTAAATTTCATAATTGCTTATCACATACTGTGGAAATATAATTGATTAAAATTATTAAAATAAAATTTATTAATCTTAACAAATTCAAACTGAACCATGGACCTGGAACTGTTTAGTGAATAATTTGTCATCGGTTTAATTTTAGAGATAAAATCATTTCTATAAGCATAAAATAAAGCAAAATGCAAATTTTCCTTCTATAATTCACAAAAATATTGTTTAGGCTAACACATCTTGTCAAATACAAGAAAATTAAGAGTACAATGTAACTCTCCATGCTACTGTACTGAATAAATTCTCCTTTAGTTCCTAGAGTAGAGCAAGCTACATTGGCTCTATATTTTCCAATCAAGCTTATTAAAACACATTATTTCAAATTAAGCATACCAAAGGTACTCTTGTGATTGAACTATTGTCATTATTAAAATAGGATATGATATAATGAGTGATTGTTGTCCTCAATGCATTATGTTATCTCTCATCTCTTTTGCTGTCCCTTGGTTATCTCATATTGTTACAGTATCTCACTTTGTTATCTGATATATTGGATATATTTGTATTTGGTTATTTGAAATTGGATAGGGAAGGGGGGAAAACAAGATGAGGAGTGGGGCTGGGGGGAGGGAAATGGGGACCAAGACATGTGAAAGAGTATCAATGTATGGAAATTAATGCACCTTCTATCTGGCAAATATAATGTAACCCTTCTATTAATTACAATAAAAATATATATGAAAAAAATAAAATAGGATATGAATTCAATTTAATTATTTTGTGATAGATACTGAGCTCCAAGGAAAGAAATAATATAGTTAAATCACTAGGGTTTTTTTTTAGTATTATTATAAAACAGAAGTAGAATCCCACCAAAATAGTTATTGAAGGGACTCTGTCTAATTTAAAGTAAAGCAGTTTTCATTTTATCATTTGTATTTAAGTTCCAACAAATGTTCTTTCTCCTATGATTTAATTTTATCCACTGAAAAATTGCCTCTGATGCATTTTGCATTTTTCTACCTCTCTAGATCTGTCCTTACATGTTTTATAAGAAGCAGATTTACTCCAGTGGTGTTAATAATTTTTGCCAACAGTGAAAGTTATTTATATGTATTTTCCCCCTCTGGTTCTCTTGCAAAGGTTTAAAATAACCTGAGTTACATTTCAGTTCAAAGTGACATTTCTGTCCTATGAAATGCATAATTATTTCTTTCAGAAATCAAATTCTGTGTCTAAAACTAAGTAATTATTGTTCGTGCTCAACATTCTTAGGCAAATTTTATTATTCCTAGTATCATTTCATTTGAGATCACATCCTTTACTTGTATGCTTAATTTTAAGATTGTGTTTCTGTATTCATAATGAAAATGATTAAGTCTTCAACCAAGTGGCTGCAGAAATATATACATATATATACATATATATACATATATATACATATATATACACCGCCCAACAGCTAAATAATCTGGATTACTATTGCATCCTTTTTTCCACTTGTGATGGTAAGATCCAACCAACCTCTAAATTCATATTCAGGAGAAAGCTATTCACCCCATACTTTGTTTCCATATACCATATAGGTAATTCAAATTGATATTCTAATGAATTCTAATAGTCATGTTGATGACAAGAACAAAAAGAATTTATTGCACACTTGCTAAGTTTTAGGGACTGTGACAACCTTGTATCAGGAAGGCAAAGAGCAATAATGATGGTTTAGAAGCAGATTCTACATCACAGACTGAGTCCACGGTGGGTCAATATTAAGGCCTTAACTGAAGAGCATTAAACATAATTATGCTGATTAAGAAATGTGGAAAAATAAGGATACATCCTATGGGAAAAAAATATACATCCTCAGAATGTATGTTCCAAAAAGTGCTTCACCTTTATTTTCCCTCCTTGCTTGTCCTTTTCTATTCATCCTCTCACCTCCTTTTCCCTACCTGCTCCATTTCTCTCCCTTCCTTTCTTTACCTCTTCTTTTCCCTTTTCTTCCCTTTCCTCTATACTTCTTTTTCCTTTCATTTCTTTTTCTTATCTTTACTTCTTTTCTTTCTACTCACTTAATTTTCTTCCCCTCACGTCTTTAGTTTATTGTCAGTACCTACATTAGAACCTGGAAAATACTAGAAACATAACAAACTTTTTCTATGTGCATAAATGGTGTCCAATTTTCAATTAAGAATAGTGTTAATTAGAGGTGTTAAATAATATATTATACAGTAGTTTTGAAGTCACAAAAGCATAATTCACAGCATGAAAGTTAAACTGGTATGTCTGGTAGTTTGCTACTCTTTCTTGGTGATTTTATTGGCTAATGAAAGATGCATATAACTATGACATAATAGAGAAATTACAACAAATGTACAAATTACTATGGAATCATGGAGAATTAAGAATAAACTATCTGCATGTTTTAATTAAAAGATGACACAGAGAGAGTGTTGTCCTTAATGTACTATATTATCTCTCATCTCTTTTGCCGTCCCTTGCTTATCTCATATTGTTACAGTATTTCACCTGGTTATCTGATATATTGTATGTGTGTGCATTTGTTTATTTGAAGTCAGATAGGGAAGGGAGGAAAACAAGATGAGGGACGGGGGTGGGGGGTGGGGAGGGAAATGGGAACCAAGACATGAAAAAGGATATCAATGTATGTGAAGTAATGCAGCTTCTATCTGGTGAATATAATGTAACCCTTCTATTAATTACAATAAAAATATATGAAAAAAAGAAAATGAAATTATTAAGAAGTTTTTGGCTACATTTTGATATCTTGAAGATGTGTGTACTAATATGTTTTAAATTACTTCTTTAACTTTACTTTAGGCATCAAACATATGCCAGCTGCTGTGAACACACATACAAAAAAAATCACAGTTTAAAATTCTCCTTAAATAAGGAAATCTAAGTCCCTTTAGTGTCACAAATTCCCTGACATACATGTTAGTCAGAGAAACAGAGAAAATCATTATTCATTGAGGGGCTGAAAATGTCTGTAGTACATGGAGGGACAGTTGTGGATAACACAGGGAGGCTTCCAGTTAGATTAAGTGAGCTAGTATTAAGAGAACCACACCCTCAATATCAGACAAAGATTTTGGGGGTAGACTGGGATGCCAATTCAAAAGAACACAAAAGAAAGTGAAACTGGGCCTGCATTCTGTTATATCATTGCATCTTTATCTACAACAACTGTCCCTCAGTTGTAGTCATTCCTGTTGTTAAGTGGAGTCAAAAGAAAGTAAATCTTCATTAAAAAAGAAAAAACTTACCAGAGTAAGTTTAAACTTTCTAAATAAAGCTTCCTTTCTTCAGAGTGATGTGAAGTTTGACTCTTCCTAATTAAATGGGGGAAATACTTTTCTTATCTATAGCATGATTACCTATTGCATTCAGAATCTGCTGTTTCAACAAAGGAATGGATGTGGCATGTGAATAGTACATCATGCTTCATGAATTCAGACGTCCTGGGCTTAAGTTGATTGATAAAGACACTAAATCTACTGACATTCAGTTGGAGGAGAGACATCTATGGAATGCAGTGGATGTTGAGATGAGAAGAAGAAAAAAAATGAAGATAAAACTTTTAAACAAATAGTAGGAGCTGATTCTAACATGAAAAGCTACATCACTGAAGATTATACTAGACTGCCTCTAATGGAAAGCACCAAACAAACAATATCTTTTGTACAGATAGTGTTTGCTAAATTATCTTTAATGCTTAGCATAAGACCTCCCCATATCTGATATGGAAAATAACTGATATCTTCAATTTTTCTTTGTATCTTCCCTTATTCTCATGGAAAACATAATTTCACATTCAAGATATTAATGGATGAGAAATGGATAAAATAAGTTGAGACCAGTTATGGTGGTAAAGATTCACAATCCAAATTATTCTCCAAGTGGAGGAAGAGGAAGGGGAATCATAATTTTGAGGAAAGCCTCAAACGTGAGAGTTTATCTGAAAAAGAAATGACATAGGAACAAGTCTGGTGACATAGGAAACAATTTTCAGATACTCTTCTGTCTCTAAGAATACAGAAATTTATGGGGAATTATTGGCTAACAGTAATTGGTAAGACTCCTGTCTCAACCAAGGAGTTCACTATGGTTCATTCCTGTAATCACAGTTATGCAGGAGGCACAGGTAGATAATCATAGTTCAAGACTGGACTTTAAAAAACAGATCCTATCTGAAAATTAACCAAAGAAAAGGATCATTCATCAAGCAGAAGTCATGGTTACCAAGTATGATGCCTTGGGTTAAATCTTTAGTACCACCCAGACACACACACACACACACACACACACACACACACACACACACACACACACACACACACACAGAGAGAAAAGAATTGTTTGTAGGAGTATAGGGACAAGAGTAGGATGCCCATACTGCACTTCTCTTCAATGTAGTACTGGGATTCTTAGCTACAGCAATAAAGCAAGAGAAGAACATAAAGGGGAACTATATAGGGAAAGAAGTAAAACTCTTCTTCTTTGCAGATTGCATGATCCTGTATTTAAAATGCCCTGTAGACTCCTCTCCCAAATTATATGGGCCAATAGTAAACTTGGGCAAAGTAGCAGGGTATAAAATTAACCCACAAAAATCAATAGCATTTCTGTATGTCAACAATGAGAAGAGTAAAGCTAAAATCAGGAAGCAATTCCTTTTGTAATAGCACCAAAAATAAATACCAAAGAATAAATTTAACCAATGATGTGAAAGAACTCTCTAATAACGATTTAAAAAACCTAAAAATGTTGACTTATATCACACACTAAAAATAAATGGAAGATAACACAGGAACCAATTACTTCTCGATGGAGACAGGACTTAGAAAAAAATCATATTAAGTGAAGTAAGCCAGACTCAAAGGAACTTTGGCTCAATGGTTTCCCTCATTTGTCATAATCAGTAGAAACCTTGTGCTCGACGAGCAGAGATTTGCAATAGAGCAAAACCTTGATACATAGGCCATATAGTATGAAGTTAATTGAAAGGACCTCCAGGATATTGAAACAAAAGCCATATAATGCATGATTGTTGTCCTTAATGTACTATGTTATCTCTCATCTCTTTTGCTGTCCCTTGGTTATCTCATATTGTTACTATATCTCACTTTGTTATCTGATATTTGGATATATTTGTATCTGGTTATTTGAAATTTGATAGGGAAGGGGGAAAACCAAGATGGGGGGTGGGGAGCAGGGTAATGGGGACCAAGACATGTGAAAGGGTATCAATGTATGTGAATTAATGCACCTTCTATCTGGCAAATATCATGTAACCCTTTTATTAATTACAATAAAAATATTTTAAAAAAATAAAAAAAATAAAAAATAAAAAAAATAAAAAACCTAAAAAAGGAAATTGAAGCAGATTTAAGGAAGTAGAAAAAAAAAACCATGCTCCTGGATTGGGAGTATTAGCATCATGAAAATGGCCCAAATCTATCTATTAATTCAAGGCCATCCCCATAATTATCCCAACAACATTCTTCAATGATATAGAATAAGCAATCTAAAAAATCATATGAAATAATAGAAGACCCTAAATAGCAAAATCATCCATTAGCAGGAATGACTGTAAGGGAGGAATATCATCAGCAAGCTTCAAACTCATAACACAAAGCTGTTGTAAGGAAATTAGATTGCAGGTTGGTATTGGTACAAGAATAAACCTGAGGATGAAGGGAATAGAATAGAAGACCCAGAAATGAACCCACAGACCTATAGCCAGCTTGTATTTGATAAAGGAATCAAAAACTCAGGATGGAAGATAGACAGAAAATGGTACAGGCAGAATTAGATATACACATGGAGAAAACTGAAATTAAATCCTGACATATCATCCTGCACAAGGATAAATTTCAAATGGAACAAAGACTTCAATGTAAGACCAGGTACATTGCAAATATTACAGGAAAGAAATAGGAGATACAATAAGGATCCTTGGCATATGTCAACAAAACTTCTGTAGTATGGATTTAGAGTCCCTGGCTGGGCAATGATAGCTCACACTGGTAATCCTAGCTGAGGTATCTAAGATTTAAGGATAACAGTCCAAAGCCAGCCCAGGCATGAAAATCTATGAGATTCTTATCTGAAATTAAGCACTGGAAAACTAGAAGTGGTGCTGTGGCTCAAGTGGTAGAGCACTCTCCTTGATCTGAAGAGTTCAGGGACAGCGCATAGGCTCAGAGTTAACACTCTACAGAAAAAGAAGAAGAAGGAGGAGGAGGAGGACGAGGAGGAGGAGGAGGAGGAGAAGAGAAGAAGAAGGAGAAGGAGAAGGAGAAGGAGGAGAAGGGGGAGGAGGAGGAGGAGGAACAAGACTTAAAAAGAGATTTCTAGAGGTAGAAATAAGAATGGCCAATTGACATATGAAGAAATGTTTTTCATCTCTGGCCATAAAAGAAATACAGATCAAAACAACATTGAGATTCCACCCCACACTAGTTAGAATAGCCGTTGTTAAGAAAACTAAGAGTAACAGATGCTGGCAGGGATATGGTCAAAAGGGGATGCAACCATACTGTGGATGGGAATGAAAAATTGTTCACGCACTCTGGGAAGCAATGTGGAGGTTAATCATAAGGCTAAACATAGAGCTTCCCTATGACCCAGCAATCTTGTTCCTGGACATCTATTCATTGACTGAAAACCAGGCTAAATAAATGCTACCATCATGACCAAGTACATTGCGCCAGTGTTTACAATAGCCAAGATATGGAATCAACCCAGATGCCCCTCAATGGACAAATGGATCAAAAAAAAATGTGTCATATATATATACATATATATATATATATATATATATATACTATGGAATTCTGTGCTTCGATCAGAGAGAATGAAATTGTCCCATTTGCAAGGAAATAGAAAGCCATGGAAGAAATTTTACTAAAACCAGACCCAAAGAAACATAGCTTGCATAATTTCCCTAATTTGTAATAACTAGAATGTGCCTATAAATCTACAAGTTAACACGAAGGATAGTAAAAGAAAAATAAACAACGCTGGCCATGATTAAACATCAGCCTAAACATCCATACAATAAGAACAAAGGAGAATATTTGTAGGAGAGAACTGCAAGGCCTCAAAAGCCATCGGCCTAGGACCATATACAGTGATGCTTATCGAAATGAACTCCAAGAAATGGAAGGAACAGGTTTTGTTTATTTTACTATTTGCAGTTCTTTTTCTTTTTCTTCTCTTTTTTTATTTTCTTCTGTTGCTGCTTGTGATTTCAGTTGTCTTGTATATATAAGTTCATCTGATTTGGGGAGGGCTAAGGAGGACCACAGAAATTGTGGGACACACTCTCTCTACTTCTCTTTAACATAGTATTAGATTTCCTAGCCAGAGCAATAAGGCAAGAAGCAAGCATAAAGGGGATGCAAATAGGGAAAGAGGAAGTGTCTTTGCAGATGACATGATTTCGTATTTACAGAACCCCATAGACTCTACCGCCAAGTTTCTAGAGCTGATTCGAAACATTGGCATGATAGCAGGGTATAAAATTAACCCTCAAAAATCAACAGCCTTCTTGTATACCAACAATGAGAGGAGCAAAACAGCAATCAGGAAAGCAACTCCATTTGCAATAGCCTCAAAGAAAATAAAGTACTTAGGAATTAAATAAAAATGTAAAAGATCTTTATGATGAAAACTTTTACACCCTGAAAAAGGAAATTAAAGCAGAACTGAGGAAATGGAAAAACCTCCCATGCTCCTGGTTGGAAAAATTAACCTCGTGAAAATGGCAATCCTGCCAAGGGCTATCTACAAATTCAATGCAATACCCATCAATATCCCAGTGTTATTTTTTAAGGAAATAGAAGATGCAATCCAAAATTTCTTAGGGAATAATAAAAGACCCCATATAGCAAAGAAAATTCTTAGCACAAAGAACAGTGCAGGAGAAATTTCAATACCAAACTTCAGACTCTGTTATAGGGCTATAGTAAAACAGCTTGGTACTGGCACAAGAACACATCCAAAACTCTCCTAGAAGATGATTAGAATAGCTCAAATCCTAGATACATGAGGCCATGTTGGATGAGGCCAATTAATGGACCTTCAGGACCTGGAAACAAGACCTTAATTATAAGTGACTGTTATTCTTTATGTATTATGTTTTTCTCCCTTCTCTTGGGCTTCCCTTTGGTTAATCTCCTATTGTTACAGTATCCTACTTTGTTACCTGGTATATTATATAGATGTTTACGAGTTTATTTGAAATAGAAAGGGAAAATGAGGGGAGGGGCAGAGGGAGGGAAATGGGGACAGAAACATAAGAAGGGGTATCAATGTGTGAGAAGAAATGTACCCTCTATTGGGCAAATATAACTGTAACCTCTCTATATATTGAAATTAAAAAAAAAGAAATTGTGGAACAAAGGGTGACCCACTGGATGCTGTGTTAGGAATTTGACTATACAACTCTTTTTTCTTTTATTCTTTGGTTAATTCTAGGATTTGAAATAAGAGCTTGGGCACTGTTCTTGAGCCTTCTTTAAGCTAGTGCTCTCCCACTTGAGCCTCAGAGTTTCTTTCAGGTTTTTCTGTGTATATGGTACCAAGGAATTGAACCCAGGGCTTCATGCATACTAGGCAAGCACTCTACTAGGCCACATTCCCTGCCCATGTAATATATGACTTTTGGGGAGCAAACATGGGAGGAAAAAACTGGAAGTGAATGAGGGAGGGGGTAGCATTGTTCAAAAGAAATTGCATTTGTTATCTGATCCATGTAACTGTAAACCATCTGCCTATCACCCTGACAATAAAATTAAATTAAATTTTAAAAATAAAATAGAATTCTAGGAAAATGCAGAGAAATAATTAAACAGGATGATAAAGGTTTTAAATACTAGCTCCAAGGGGGTGAATTCATTGTTTTAAGCCCTGAAGGAGAAAGAGAAATGTAGCAATGTGCCATGGGAAAAGGAGCTGTGCCACTCTAGGGAAGGGTCTCAGCATTACTAAAGCAGGGAGACACAGAATCTTTAAAATGAGGTTTTTCTCTCTAGCTGGCTCAGAGGGGTATTGCAGCTATTTAACAAATAGAATAAGAAAATGCAGGATAAGAAAGCCCAGGTGGTGCTTTTAGCCTCTCTAAGTTAGAATAACCTCAAAATTTACTTTTCAAAAATGGAACTAGAAGGGCAAATACAAAGCAAACTGAAGAATTGGTTCATTCCTTTATGTCTTTCCTTATCTGTCCTTGATATTACTGATGCCCCAGGTTTGGGTTTTCACAATCTACATGAACTTACATGTATTCTAGGCAAGTCATTTAAATAGAGGATAGTTGATGGCACAGAGGTATGGAATTAGTCTGAGACACAAATCCTCACACTTAAATGATCTACATAAACTTCAGGGACCTTGTGTGACTATATCCTTTAAGGGAAGAAATTCTGGTGAAGAGAAGCTAATAGAGTCAAACAACAAGTAGCATGGAGATGACCTAAATACAGAACATTCCTCCATACTGAATTATGACAGAGAGCAAAAGACTTGACATAGATTTGAGATTTTGAGAGAAGTAGTAACTAATGCTATTGCCCTGATATAAACATACTTCCTTCTGATTATGTTAGCTAGATAACAGCTAATAATAGTATTTTGCAGGGAGATAGTATTCCATAGACAAAAACATATGTTTATTTGCTTCAGAAATGATATGCTGTCTGGAAGAGCAGATAAAAATTCTGCATTAACTGATTATAGTTGCTGTGGCCATAATCATCCTACAACCTTTTTCTAACTTTTACAGAAATCACAAAGGAAATTTAAAGGAGGATAAAGATAAAATACATTTTTTTTCAAAAATTACATAAGATACTTCTCCATTAACTTTAAAGTCTTTGATGATAGTACATTTTGATTTAGTAACTCTGGAAAGGATACCATGCTAAAAATTATAGAGTATATTTACACAATAATGAGCCTCTTCCCACAGAGCCAAAAGAAATTAAAGGAAGACCTGTCAATTTATTCCAAGTGTGGCACAAAAAGGTAAATGAAAGAAAACAATAACAATCCATTCAGTTAAGTAACTACTAAGTCTTATCACTTACTTGCTCTCCATGCTCTGTAATTAGACCACTGGATCTCATAGTTCGTTCAGAAATTATAAATAATAATTGCAAAATATGTCTGGATATTTTCTTTCACTCCACATTATTAAGGGATGATAGCCTCTGGAGATTCATTGAGAAAAATTCACTAGAATAACTTAGGACTTTAAGATCGTCTTTCCCCAAGGGAGACAGGCTTCTCTGCCAATCAAGTCATTCTGGGTCTGAAAGATTTAGAACTGAAGAGAACCCCACCAGAGTTCCACAACTCTTGTCTTGCTCAGCACACCTGGAATTTTTCTACATATATAAGTTAAACAGCACACTCCAGGCTGCACAGCTATTTCATTTTCCAGGATCTTGGAAATAATGAACCACTGTTATAGACTTCTTCGATTAATTATGATAATTGTGCCCAGTGTATCTGTAAAGATTGCATTTGGCCCCATGACCCCTGCTACTTTGGACCACATCAATTCTACGCAGCAACTGAAATCACCGGAGCAGAATGCACAGCAATCCCTGGCTCATAGAACAGTGATTACAGCCTTATGCATGAATTCTGGTGATCTCTTAACAGTGCAATTTTATACTTTTTTGTGGCAAGTTTATTCTTTTGTTTTGTTTTTATCCGTGCTGAAAACTGCCTTGATATAGAAGTGATTTTCTCCAATAGGATTCTGATTTATCTGTCTGTTTTGCTCAGATATAACACATTCTGGGTCATGCAGTCAATAAAGGATGTTGAAAGTGGATACTAATTGAAAATCTGTGTCTTCCTACAAAGTACATTAGTAGCTAACACCACTTAAATCTTTAAATCTTTTTGGTTTGAGGTATATATATATATATATATATATATATATATCAGTCCTGGGCTTGAGCTCAAGGCCTGAGCACTGTCCTTGGACATTCTCAAGGCTAGAGCTCTATCACTTGAGCCTCAGTACCACTTCCGGCTTTTTTCTATGTATGTGGTACCGAGGAATTGAACCCAGGTCTTCGTGCATGCTAGGGAAGCACTCTACCACTAGGCCAAACTCCGGCCCTGGACTTATATTTTTAATGTGAGGGAAGAATGATTCTCTTACATAGGAATGGAAAGGAAGGATGATAGGTAGGTAACAACAACAAGAAGTATTTTGAAGCAGATTTGAAGTGTCATATTCCCAGCCCCATGTCTCTGTTCATAGCTGTATCACAAAGTCCTAGTCCTTCCCAGCTGTCTCTCTTCCCTTAGCAGAAGTGACACTGTACAATTATGCACGTGAGCTCTGCAGATCTTCAGTTTTCTAAATCAGGCTTTAGATCTGTTTTTCCTTTGGTTATACAAGATGGAAAACTTTTCACATATTTCCAGTTAGGAATATAGGAATAGGCAAATTCCATCACCATGTTTAGAGAGTCTACTTCTGATAAGCATTATTGTTAGTCACAATCTTTGAAAGAAATAGGGTCAAACAAAAAGCTAAATAACAGGTGATAAAAGCACTTTTTTGTAGTGAGTGTCCAGGCTTTCTCTACTTATATACTCTCCATCTATACTTTTTTCATGCTTGCTTTGCTTTTCCTGTTTATTTCAAATGACAGGAATCACTGGCAACATACAAAAGGGTAAAGAAAATGATATGAAAGATCGAGTTCTCCATCATCTCCCCCTTACACCATCAGCTCTACAGATTCTTACAAGACTTTGCTTCCATCAATTATGTACACCTCCTTCCTCAGTGCTCTAGATCTAAGAGTTGTAAACATTTCTCTGGAATCTTGTTCTTATTTTTATAGACAGACAGTATTTAAAATGATCTGCAATTCCTTAGGAAACTATGCTATTTTTTGTTCCTGACACAATAGTCTATACACTAGTGAAAAGGTGGTAAAATTAAAAGATCAGGTTGAACAGAAAGTCATTCCAAGTCCAGTAGAATGGATGAAGAGTTCTTACTGCAATTCAACAATAGCTCCAGAAAAGGACTTCCTTCCATTCTGACATGAAGGAACATTGTCCCTGCTCACCTATTACCTGAAAGGCAAACAAACCAAGAATATACACTACTGACTTACTCACACCCCACCCTCTGATATTTCACTGAAATATTTCATTTTGCATATCCAACAAGACATAAAATTACAAGGGAGTCTGAACAAACATGACCAATATAGGCATTGGGCAAAATCAAACAGGGACCAGGAGTTTGGCCTAGTGATAGAGAGCCTCACGAAGACCTGGGTTCAATTCCTAGGTACCACATACATAGAAAAGTCAGAACTGGTGCTGTGGCTCAAGTGGCAGAGCACTAAACTTGAGAAAAGCCCAAGGACAGTGCTCAAGCCCTTAGTTCAGTCCCCAGGACTGGCAAGAAAAGCAAACCAGAAATTTTAAGAAGGGTAGAAATAATGTACAGAATCAAATGAAAATCAAGGTGAATAATGTCAGCATTGCATTCCCTTCTTCAGGGCACTGAGTAGTTCAACAAGGTCCCAAGACTCATGTCTATATTACTTACACGTTAAGCATGTTGGAAGCAAAAGAGAAGATCAAATGGAACCACGCCTCCAAACAAAGAAAACTCAAAAAATTCCAAACAAGACTTATATTCGATGGCCACAAACTGCCTCAGGGTTCAGGATAGAAGACTAGATGGCACTTCCCTCCATAAATGGAAAAAGCCACAGTCTTTTCCAAACCATTTATCTTATGAGCTTTCGGGAGCAGAAAATGGAGATGGATAGAAAATTTCTTAAGTTATAAGGTGTTGAAGCTCATGTTCAAGATCTTTTAGAAGTATTACTTTGCATCGGGATCCTTATGATCCAGTTAGAAACACATCACACCCCCATCCACTCTGTAATTCACAACAAATATCATAACCACTTCTAACATACTGCCATTAACTCTAGCCCAGAATACCTCCCACTGTGTCTCAGAATCTGCTAAACTACAGTTTTGAAATGTTCTAACTGGGTTGCATAGAACCTTTATGAGTTATTTAAATTCTTTCTCTGTTTCAAATGCTAATACTTTTATTGTCTACTTGAGATATCTGTATGTTTCCATTGTTCTGGTCTTCAAATGAGATTGTGAATCTATGGCAAATTTGAGAAGTAAATGAAAGCTCCAAGTGATGTTAAACTGAAGAGACGTTTTCACTGCTAATTTCTGAGTTCTCTGCCTTTCCACATTTTTTTTTCCTTTTTCTTTTCTTCTATCTGCCTCAGAATACTCTCAGGAAAGATTCACGCGGTAATTTGCACTTTACTTCTTGGATCCAAACACTAAGCAGATCTACTTTAAAGAAATAAAACAATGTTGATGTTGCCATTGTGGTAACAAACATCAGGAAAATATTAGGAAATGAATTAAAAAAAAACATGACCATATATGAAAAGCAATTATTCCAATATATATGCAGAACTTTGTATCAGAAGCTATCTAAACAAATTAAAAATGACTTCTATTAAAGGTGTTACATGTCCTTTCTGTAGTTGTATAAAGGAGTTTCCATTTAACAAAGCAGTTTATAAATATATCTTGATCAATGTCACCTCACTCAACATTCTCATTCACTGTGCCCCTACCCATCCTTGCCTCTCTTAACTTTGTAGGATGTACTTTGGGTTTTTACCTGCATTTTCTTTTGTTTTTAATTGTATTTTATTGTTGAGAGTGTTCACAGTTGCATTCATCAGGTAGTGGGTCCATTTCTTCTTGAATATTGATACCACTTCCATGTTTTTCTCCAAATGTCCCTCCTTCAACCCCCTCCCAGTCATCTTATTTTTCCTTCCCCTTCCCTGTTTCAAGTAAACAGATTTCTTGTCTGCACCCTCTTCTCTTCTTCATTCATCTGCCCTTTCCCCTTGATCCCACCCCACATTTTTTGGGTACCCATTTCCTAGTATTTATTTTGCTGAACTTTGGTTTTTAGTTTTCTAAGAAATTACACTATTTGAGTTCTCCATTGACTATACCACATTTCAATTAATACATTTGTATACACTTGCCTACCACCGAGCACCTATCATATTTACTTATGAGCTTGCTAGCTAAACCTAGCTTTCACATATAAGGGAAAAACAGAGATCCTTTGTCTCTCTGAGCCTAACTTATTTCACTTAGCATTTCTTTGTTCATATATTTCATTGTAATTAATTAAAGGGTTACATTATATTCACCAGACAGAAGGTGCATTACTTCACAAACATTGATACCCTTTCTCATGTTTTGGTCCCCATTTCCCTCCCCCCCACCCCAGTCTCTCATCTTGTTTTCTCCTCTTCCCTATCCTATTTCAAATAAACAAATAAATATATATACAATGTATCAGATAACATTAGTTAGCATTTCTTTTCAAGTGACACAATATCATTCTTTGTAATGGTGAACATAATTCAAACATTATGCAACCAATTAAAAATGGAAGACAGAGTCTTTTAAGAATTGCATTTTTTTTTTTGCCAGTCCTGGGCTTGGGCTCAGGGCTTGAGCACTGTCCTTGAATTTTCTCAAAGCTAGCACTCTACTGCTAGGCCAGACACCCGGCCCAAGAATTGCAATTTTTAAGTAATTAAATGCTCTGTACCCTTTGTGGGCTAATGGTAACGCTAATAGCGGAATTACTTTTTGACTTCTTATTTATATTTACTTATTAATAATTTGGAAAAAATTAACAGTGTCAAAAGGGAAAAGAGCTTTTATTTCTTTTTCTTTCTAATTCTTATTTAGTAGTCAAACAACCATTTGTTTGATTTCAGTTTTATTCAGTGATTACAAATTGGTCAAGAAAATGCAAATGATTATCAACTTACTGTATTTCTCACTTGGAGACCTTCATTTAATTCTAGCAAATGCCAGTTGTGTTCTTGTTAAAACAGCAGGAACTAATTCATATAGTCAAGCTAAATAAATAAAGTTTGATTGCATGTTTGTTCCACTCAGCTTTGATAACTGGCACTCTATGAGAAGTTTTCTAGACATTTTTTAATGCCAAAAATGCTTAACAGTCAGGCTTTCCTGATGAAACTGACATGTCAAGACAGGGTATATGCCTCTAGGTACCACACAGTTCTCTGCTTGCAATGAACTGTAGACCTTAAAAAGCATATGGTGAAATTCCAAAGCATTTCTACTAACTCTACATCAGGCCTACCTCACCTATTCACAACCATGCACAGGCAGCCCAGTCTTCTTAAAATAATGTCTATGCAAAAACCTATAGCCACCTCAACCTAGAAATCTGACTAACATAAAGGATTGTGTTAAAGCATTTCAAAATGATTAAATTGACAAAACAAAGAGGTAAATATTAAATTTTCTGTTTTTATAGTGTCTATACCATTTCATTTAATAGAGTCTCCTATAGTTGCTACCCTGAAGATTTAGTGAATTTCCTGGTGAATTCTCCATCTTCAGAAGTTCAGTTTTGAATTTAATCCTAGTAAAACAATCTTTAGAGTTTATTTTGGAAAGACTTACCACTGTCTTGCATGTGACTAAGTCATGTGACTCATGTCTAATCTACTAATTATAGAATATCATTAATGTCTTTTTAGGCTAATATAGTATCTTTTTAAAACATTTTACTACCATTATCTTGCTTTATTTTACATTTTACAATGATCAATAAATTGTGCAAAACCAACTTTAAGTTGGATTTGTTTTGGCAATAATCACAAAAGAAAAATATAATTTTAAATTTTGTTACAGTTTCATTAAATGTAATCAACATGGAGTTAGGATTGATAGGTAAATGTAAAACTAGTATTGTCTTGGCTGGTATTGACCCAAAATTAAGAGGGACTTCCTATTAGTAATTTTATTAGGTGAAACAAGTGCATTCAGTGATTCTGGTTGATGAACCCTCTGCTAGGTCCGCAAACTTCATAATCCTTTGCATGACTCATTGAGCAGAGTCACTGAAATTTAGAATATTTTTAAACAAGTTCTTCAACATAGATTCACATTTAACAATCTTTTTATCTAGAGATTTTGTATAATGAGAAATCAATTTCTGATATCAGAATGAATAAAACCCAAAAGGAACCAAGTATTTACACTGAGAACCTCTTGTCATATGATGACATAGATATGCATAATTTAAGCTTCTAATACATACATTAAAATAGTCTTTATTATAAACATAAATTTGTCATTCCTGACAGTAGTTGATGCATATTTTACTGCATTTTAGAATAATGTGAGAAATGCTGTCATCTTCATTACTTGTATATAAGAATGACTACTCTCATCCAAGTGACTGGCCAGGTCATTCAAATAATACTATGTGAATTCCCAGCAGCTAGTTAGTTAATATTCAGTTGTTAGTCAAAATCTGCTCAGTTATGCTAATATAAAATAATCTTAATATGTGACTGTTATGTATATATATATATGTTATGTATATATGCCTATATTTGTTTTTATAACTTGTTTCTGTGGCATAATTTATTTAGAGAATGTTGAGCTTTGATATATATATATATATATATATATTTTTTTTTTTTTTTTTTTGCTATTCTAGGGCTTGACCTCAGGGCCTGAGCACTGTCCTTGAACTTTCCTAAGGCTATACAGCTCTATCACTTGAGACTCAGCACCACTTCTGGCTTTTTTCTATGTATTTGGTACCAAAAAAATCGAACCTGGGTCTTTGTGCATGCTAGAGAAGCACTCTACCACTAGGCCAAACTCCCAGCCTGAGCTTTGATATATTTTGTTAACAAAGATGATCCTGAAACAACTGAACGAGGAATCAGGCTTTTAATGGGGTACAAAATGAGGAGTCTGTAATTCTAACTTTTTGGATACAGAAGAAGAAACATTTGTCTCACTTCTTCTATTTCTCCACATTTTCTCCTGTAACACTGATTCTTGGTAGGACTTTTTTAAAAAATGAGTTCAACCCAGGAGTTTATGGCTCACAGCTGTAATCATAACTACTCAAGGGACTAATGCCTGGGGATCATGGTTCATAGACATTTAGGTCAAAAAGTCTGAGAGATTCTTGTCTCCAATTAACCAGAAAATAAAAAGCCAGAAGAGGAATTGAGGATCAAATGGAAAAGTACTATCTTTAAGCAAACCAGCTCAGTGACAGCACCCAGGCCACGAGTTCAACCTCCAAAATTGGCACTTTAAAAAAAAATGACTTCAAGGAATATTAAAACAAATTGGAAGTATATGGAGCTCTAAAAGTTTATTTGAAAGTTAAACCCTTAAAGACAACTATTTTAAAGATGAAGTTGGCTGATTTTAATAAACACATTGAACATATAGCACTTAGTAAATATCTTTGGCTTCATGAGCATTTTGAATAGATATTCCTAACAAGTAGTTATTTATTTTCTAAAAATTTAGTTGTTAGGGGCCGGGAGTTTGGCCTACAAGTAGAGTGCTTGCCTAGCATGCACAAAGACCTGGGTTTGAGTCCTTGGTACCACATTTATAGAAAAACTCAGAAGTGGTGCTCTGGCTCAAGTGGTAGAGCTCTAGCCTTGAGAAAGCCTAAGACTAGTGCTCAGGCCCTGAGTTCAAGGCCCAGGACTGGCAAAAAGAAATTAGTTGTTATTCTGTGGCATGGAGAAATAATGAAAAACAAAACAAAAAGCCTTTTTACTTGATGTTACAGACAATAAAGATTTTTAAATCTCATCTCATAGTACTTTGTATATTTATGCCACACACAAAAAGACTCAAAAATAGAAATGTATACCAGCTATGCCAGTTTATAATCATTATTCTAGGCACTGCTCCTTTTGTGTGTGTGTCAGTCCTGGTTTGAAGTCAGGGCCTGAGCACTGTCCTTGAGTTTTCTCAAGGCTAGAGCTCTACCACTTGAGCCACGGCACTATTTCTGACATTTTCTATATATGTGATAACCTAGAAATCTAACACGGGTGCATGCTAGGCAAGCACTTTACCACTAGGCCAGACTTCCAGCCAGCTCTCTATTTTAATATAACTTCCCCTGCTCTGAATTGAGCACCTATTATATGATAACTCAAAATTTAACATGTTACAAATGTTAGCAAGTCCAAAAGTGCCTAAATTTACTCAAATGCATACGGAAAATGACCAAAGAGGTACACACTGACACCACAGGTCTTACTGTTTCTAACACCCCAGAGCTCCAGTAGAGCTGGGTTATGGATATGAAAACACACCATCTACTGATCCACTGTTGTAATCTGGCAGGTAATATTCAGTACAAAACCATTCACACTTTCCGTTATTACAAAGCCCTCACAATTGGAAATGATTGTGTTTTTTCATTTCTCCTAACAAATATCATCATCAAAATATAATAAGAAAATTCATCACTATGGTTATATAAATCAATGTTGCCTACCCTAGAATGAAGGCTGCCCCTCAATATCAGTTCATAGTTTAAAATGCCATGCTGAAGTCCATCGGCCATGAAAAGAGAAAAGTTCCCTATCTTCTAAGTGTCTGTGCTCTTGTTTCACAAAATGCCTTTGTACAAATTTATTTTATGGTCAAGGTGATGAAGAAGGGGTTACCGTTACATTTATCATGCAGTGGGTACCTTACTTCTTGAAGACTGCTATCCCTTCCCATGGTTTTTCCCACTTTCCCTCCTCCTCTTCACTCTCTTGTTTTTCCCTTCCCTTCTTTTTTTCCCCAAAACAAATAAACTTATATACACTATGGTACCTGGTATATACTATATAATACAATAACCACATGAGATAAACCATAAGGGGAAAGGAAAAGAAAAGGAGTAGCATCAGAAAGCACATTAGGGACAACCGTCATAAATTTGCACATGTTTTTGAAAAATGTATTTAAGACACTGTATGAGAAGGTTAAAAAAAAAAGAACACTTGGACAAAACAAGATCAGATGACAGAAATGGTGCTAAATGAAATAAATAAGCAAAATCATTGGCATGAGAAATAAAAGCAGCAAAGCTATCATAAAACAATTCATTTTTATTTTGTATTTTGAATACAAAATACCTGAATAGTTAGTGGAGAATTAGTAAAATGAGTACAATCCTCCAGCTTATGAGTGTACAGCCCAGCAAAAACACACAGAAATAACTGTACATTAACAAGTATGAATAGCTATAATGTTCAAAGAATCATTTTTCCATGGCTGACAAGAGCAAAAGAAATAATCAACATTGCCAGCTAGATTATTAAGTCTCTCAGATATTTGTTGATTCATATACTTGGAGTTGGTCTTTCTCTGATAACTCTTTATGTGTGACACTAACAAAAATATTTTTTTGATTTCCATACAAATTTTATCTGATCCTATTAAATAATTCTATATTCTTAAATTTACTTCCTAATAAAAGCTCTCTTCAGCGATAAGAGAGGGAAATTGCATGAGTAATATATATATTCGAATGGGTTTTATTTGATGCCAAAGAAGGAGATTGAAAGATTAAAACCTTCCTTATTAGATTATAGTTAACAAATATTTATTGAACACCTGGTGTCAGGTGCTATTTCACAGCTCATAGCAGTGAATAAAACCAACTAGCTATGTATGCTTAACAAGTGAAAATCAATCATTTTAATTTTCTTGAAGATTTGTATTGAATAACTTTAAGTCTCTTAAAGTCTGGTATAGCTATTTTTTCTCTTTATATTCTATTAAAATGTTCATTTTTAATTCAATAATTTCAGACCAAAATGAAGCTAAATAGTTAACATGAGAGTTATATAAGATTAACTACATTCACCGGCACTCATCATCATAGCACAGAAAGGAATATTAAGTCACAATTGATCTTGCAGCAGAAGCCTTACTTGCATAGAGATTTAAATCCTATGTTTTGGCACATGCAAAAACAAAAGGAAGAAGTAGATTAGTTTTCCTATTGCAATGCAATCAGTGCTTTGCACAAAAAATAAGCATGAAGGTGAATAACTCATAATTGAGATGCAGTCTTATTAGGAAGTGCCATTTGAGCACAGATTGCAGAAGGTTAGAGAGCAAAGCCTGTGAAAATCTAAAGGAAGACAAGTCCAAAAAGATAGAGTCCCTAGGGCAAAACCCTAGAGAGGACTTTGCCTTTGTATTAAACACTCAGGTCAGTAGGGCAAACACACAGCAGACACAGATGCCAGCATCTACCAGGGCAGTCAAATCAAGAAAGCCATGTGCAGTGGGTTAGGAGAGGTTCATTCCAAATCCCTGGCTCTGGCATTTTCTGAGTCATAGAGATACTAGGAGCCTAGATTTTGAAAACTAGTTTAGCCCCTTGCACTGTTTGCTTTAGTTTAAATGGTTTGCATCCAGAAACAAGAAATGTTTCCACTTGTCTTATCTAGCCTTCCATTAAACATGACTTAGTATTATCTATGCGCCAGATATTGTGTGAGTCTCCTAGTGAATGAATAATAAATGATGCTCACATCTGAATCATGCAAATTTCAAGTGATGAGCAGCACACGAGAAACTTGTTAGGAACGCACATGAAGGTGTGCCATGCTAGAGAAACTGATTTAGAAACTCTAGATTGATAATTGGTATCTGCATCTTAATAGACACTGCAGTCCACTTCAAGGTAAACTACAGCCCACAGTTCAGGTATCTGTTTGTTAATGTGGTTGGTTGGTCCTTCCTTTCAAAACAACAAGTTACACAAAATTAGAATTTCATGCCCTTCTATTTAAGAATGTATAACTCCTGACATACTTGCATCTGTGCTATTACTATTCTTGCTAGCTAAATACAAGTTAAACTGGAGTCTGGACTGCAGCCCGGTGATAGAGTGCTCGCCTAACATGCATGAAATCCTGGGTTCGATTCCTTGGTACCACATACACACAAAAGATGAAAGTGCTGCTGTGGCTCAAGTGGCAGAGTGCTAGCCTTGAGAAAGTCCAAGGACCATGCTCAGGCCCTGAGTTCAAGCCCCAGGACTGACCAATAAAAGTTAAACTGAAGAAATTTTGAACTGATAGATAATTCTTTGTGAGGTAAGGTACTTTACTAGGCATGATCAGGAAAAATTAGAATATAAATATTAGGAAATGAATGTGGTATAGAAGCCAACCATGATAAGAAAAAAATGTTATGGATTTCCATAAAATGTAGGAAAGTTTCCTTATATTGAGTATAAAATTCCTTTTTCCATCATCCACATATGCTTTCATGTCAATATATTAGTTCTTGAAACTGACATTGGTATATATTGTTCTTTGTTTACATATAATGTTATAGGGACTGAAGTAGTTTGGTCTCAATATTTAAAAGTCTAAAGACACTCCAGGTATTTAACACAATCTCTACTCATTTGTGGTAAGACCCTGGATAAATTAGTAAAGCATTATTTGACCTTTTTTCACAATCAGTCAAACAAGGATAAGAAAGGAATTAAATTCATAGAAAATTCCAGCATACACACACACAGTGTTTAAGTTGTGTAGATAAAGAGTATGTCCTATGTAAAGCACGATCATCTTCTATGACTTATGGCAAAACTTCTCTAATGCATCTTGCTTAGTATCACTTCTTCCGTCATTCTCCCCCTACTCTCCCAGCCCAAACACTGGGCACTAGGGGTTTTAACTAAGTGTAGTGTTTTTTCTCTAAAGGCTCTATTACTTTAGCTGTACTTTCAGCCCTTTTAATCTAGTATTCTTCAGATAAGCTGTAATGCTTTTGCACATTACTGATGGTAATGCAATATTATAAATTTAAAAAGCTCACATATTCATACTAATAATAAAGGCAATGGTCTGCCTTAGTAAAAAAATGTAGAAGAAAGTTTGTTAAAAATATATATTTTTTGCCAGTCCTGGGCTTAAGCTCAGGGCCTGAGCACTGTCCTTGGACTTTCTCAAGGCTTAGCACTCTACCACTTGAGCCTCAGCACCACTTTCGGCTTTTTCTAAGTATGTGGTACCAAGGAATCGAACCCCGGGTCATCGTGCATGCTAGGCAAGCACTCTACCACTAGGCCAAACTCCTGGCCTTGTTAAAAATACTTTAACAGTCATTGAAACTTCTGGTTTGTGAAATTCAGTTGCTTCTAAAACTACAAAAAGTTTTATGTAAAATAAAGTATTTTTGTCATAATGTACATTAGCAAACTTATTACACATTCATTCTGAGTGAAATGGTAACTTTTCATTAAAAGCTACCAAAAGGTGGTTGGTGTCTTGCTTTTTCCTTTGTGACAAACTGAGGACCTAATTCCCAAGTATCAGATCCTGACAAGAATGTATGAACCACATCTACCCATGTGGTTATGTTCAGAGAAAATAATTAAACCATGTTCAATGAATCATAGCTACTATTCCTACAAAATACCAACATTTAGATGATAGAAGGTTGTTGGGGGCCAAGTAACGCCATTCTAATAACTTTCTGCTGAGACCTGTAGTAGGGGTAAACAAGTGGACCTCTATCCTGCCCACCTGTTGTGCTGATAGGCTCCCGCACCCAATATAAGGAGGGGAGTTTTAGAGAGAGATTCCTGCCTTGATGAAGCTGCGTGGCATTTCTGTTCGTGCTCCAGAGAAGCAAGGCTGAGTGCGGGAGGACAGTGGGCCCTCTCCTCTCCCGGCTTGGACTGGTTGGGGTGTGCTTTTCCCCATCCCTCCTCAGGAGGGACTGGGGACAAAGGACCCCAACAGAAGGTGAGATACTGTTTCAGAGTAAAGGACAGAAAAGAAGTACGATGATTGAATTGGAGGGAAATCATCTATAGGGCTATAAAAGAGCAATTCACAACATTTGACAATAAAAATACCTATAATAGAACCATATTGTACCTATCTTTTAATTACACTATCAACAAAATAATATACTAATTTATATGTACATATGCTGAACTATTTATAATTAAAGGTTCATTATATGTTCAATTAACTCCAATTATTCAGTAATATATGTATATGCACACAAACAAGCACATGCAATAGAGTCAACCTAATTGGTGAATATGAGCAAAGAGAACCTGAAAGCTCATTAAAATATTCTCATAATCTTTTAATTTTTTGTAATTTTTCAACATCAAAGTTCAAGGAAGAATCAAAAGAGATGGGTAGCAGGTAATCAGAGAAGAACTTTTCACTCACCTAGATTCTGCCTATAGTAATACATTACGTGGAAGATGCTACCAAATAAAAAGGTTATCATCATACATTTTTATTAAGACACTATGAAATATCACATCTCTTTTTTCTTACAAGATATATTTTGCATGTATGTGTATAATGAGTTTTCATCAGAACTTGCTCATATGGACTATTAATAATTGCTCAGGGGATTTTGATACATAGGGCTAATATATATAATATACATATATAGATTATATTTTAAGATATAATATATAATGTTACATATTATATAATATTAAATATAACATATTATATAATATATTGTACATATATAATCTTCAGAAATATCACATAGGAAGTATGAGCTGTGAGCTTCAGGCTGTATCATTAAAAACCACACTTTTGCTTTTTTTTTTTTTTTAAACAACACAGCAAGGCAAATTGTATTAAGTCAATGACAAGGAAAGCACTTTTTTTTTTTTTTGCCAGTCCTGGTCTTTGAACTCAGGGCCTGAACATTGTCCTTGGACAATGCTGGGAGTTTGGTTTGGGCCATAGGAATTAGGAACAATCCACCTAGCCAGGCATGGTGGTACTCTCCTGTAGTCCCAGGTCTTAGGAGGCTGAGAGCTCAAGACCACAACTGTATTTTGGTGTCTTCCTGATACCATATACAGACATCACTTTTTTTTGGGGGGGGGGGTTGTTACATATTCTCTTTGGGGAAAACCCATTGAAATTGATGTTACCTAAAAGTCAAGCCACACATTCAAAAGAAAAAGTGTTCCAAAGTTAGTATACATTCCAGAAAACAAAATTGAATATGTTTCTGATATCCAGAGACCAATTACTGTTTTGAAAGAAATATTCTTATATTTCACTTCCCTTTCCTTTTTATGTACATGTATACTCACAGATAGTGATAATTATCATTTGCACAAATGTTTATCTTATTATGTATTTTATTTGGATACTTGATTTAGTCCACCAATACTATATTTACAAACAAGTATTCATGAAAGGAATCTCTATATGCAATCATTGGCACATAAATTTAAGAACATAATTCAAGTGAAGCTAGCCTTTGTATGTCATATATATATATATATCAGTTTATATAATATGTTTTTAATCTATTCATATTAGTAAATATAGCCTGGTGAGCAAATATTTAAGATAAATTTAGTTTAAAACTACTTTAAAATAATAAACTTCCCTTACATAGTCATTTCTATGGGTCAAGAATCCCAGCATAGTCTATGTTATTCAATCCAATGCATTGATTTGTAGCTTGATTTTTCTTTCAAGTTGGCCTAGTTTTTTGTAGAACTTAGATCTAGGCAACTATGTGGTTGAGACTCACAGACTTCTTTCATGTTCCCCACTCATCCTCAGTCTTCATCATGGCAGCCTTTAGTCCCAGTTGTGTGTGGTTAGTGAGACAGAGTATTGCAAACATAGGTAAGGTTTTGCTTTTCACAAAGAACTATGGAAATGGTGGCATAATCTAAAGCTATATAAATACATCTTAATAATCAGTAATGTTTATCCATCTTATTTATTTTTAAACATTTAAAGAACTTAAGCAGCTAACAATTATCTTACAATGCATTAAAAATATAGAAAAATAAAAATGTCTTAAACCCCAAATATATGTAAAACTGTAATTTCAAACAGGGGAAATATTTTGAATTTGAGTGTTAGTATTTGGTCCTTCATTTATTCAAAGTATTTTAAATCATGTTTGCTTTCTATTTCTGATCACATTTATATGGAATAAGCATCCTTCTTTACTTTGGGGAAATGCCACAGAGGTCGAGTCAATTCCTACTATTTCATCCTTTCTTTAATAAAATAACTAACTTTAAAAATTTATCTTGAAAGCTGAGCAAAGTGGCTAGAATTTTTATTTTTAATATTTTCTTGTGTATCAGTCTTGGAGCTTAACTCAGGACCTAGTCACTGACTCTGAGCTTCTTCCCCTTGAGCCTTAGCTCCACTTCTGGCTTTAAAAAAAAAAAAAAAGAGAGAGATTTGATTTTTTCTAAGTCTTTCCATTTCCTTAAAAATGGGGTGATGTCATTCTTTCTGACAGCAGCATAGAATTCCATTGTGTATAAATATCACACCTTGTTGATCCACTCATCAACTGAGGGACATCTGGGTTGTTTCCATATCTTTGCTATGGTAGGTAGTGCTACAATGAACATCGTTGTGCTAGTGGATTTAGTATGCCCTTGTTTCTGGACGGTTGGGTAAATGCCAAGTAGTGGAATTACTGGGTCATACGGGAGCTCTATGTTTAGTCTTTTGAGGAACTGCCATACTGCTTTCCATAGTTGTTGGACAAGTTTGCACTCCCACCAACAGTGTAGTAGTGATTCCTCCTGGCCACATCCCCTCCAGCATCTGTTCTTATTAGATTTCTTGATCCTGGCCATTCTAATTGGATTGAGGTAGAATCTTAGAGTTGTTTTATTTGCATTTCTTTTGTGGCCAGAGATGTCGAGCATTTCTTCATGTGTCTGTAGGCCATTTTAATTTCTTCTTCAGAGAAGACTCTCTTTAAGTCTTTGGCCCATCTTTTAATGGGATGGTTGTTACTTTGGAGATTAGCTTTGGAGTGATTCAATTCTTTGAGCTGTTGATATATTTTAGATATGAGGCTTTTGTCTGTTGTATGGTTAGTGAAGGTCTTCTCCCACTCTGTAGGCTTTCTAATTAATTTGCTAGCAATGTCCTTTGCCATACACAGTTTAATTCAGTCCCACTTATCCAACCTTTCTCTGATTTGTTATGTTTCTTGGTTAAGTGAAGCAAGCCAGACTCAAAGAAACACAGGCCAAACAGTCTCCCTCATTTGTCATAATCAGTAGGAACCTTGGGCTCTCCTAGAAGAGATTCACAATGGAACAAAATCTAGATACATAAGGCCATATAATATGACGCTAAGTGTAAGGACCTCCAGGATATAAACAAAAGCCATATAACCAGTGATTGTTGTCCTTGATGTACTATGTTATCTCTCATCTCTTTTACTGTCCCTTGGCTATCAAATATTGTTACAATATTTCACCTTGTTATCTGATATATTTTATATATGCTTAATTGGTTGTTTGAAAGAGGAGAGGGAAGGGGGGAAATCAAGTTGTGAGGGGGGAGGGAAATGGGAAACAGGACATGAAAAAGGGTATCAATATTTGTGGAGTAAAGTACCTTCTATCTGATGAATATAATGTAACCCTTCTATAGAGATTTTAGTCTCAAAGACTTTTCTGCCTTAACTGACTTCAAACTGCTAATCTCAGATCTCAGCCCCCTGAATACATAGGATTACAGATGTCTGAAATTTTTATTTTTATCAGTCTTCAATCTAAAATGTAAGTAAATGTTCTAATCTTTGTGCAATTTATACCAAAAAAAGCTATGGAAATGGAGTATACAGTATCAATAACTACCTTTTTCTGTTTTTAAATAATTCATGGTTTGCATTTAATATTGAAAGCAGATTCATTAGAGAAAGTTCTTCTTGTGCTATTAATTTGCTATTTACTTTCAAATCTTCTAATGAAATCCAATTCACTGTTCTTAATATTCCATTTCTCTGCTATATGGTAACTTATTAGTCAACATTTAAATGTGCCTTGCTATGAAATACTACATGTTTTGTCAGTGGAGACAAAGACATCCTTCAGCTAATGGCTATCTCACTATCTGCATGAAATGCCCAGCACATGTTCTAATTCAGTTACTTATACCCATTAAAAGAAGTGACATAATTGGCCACTGGTCCTAATGTACACCTGTTATTGTTACAGGCCTGCTATATAGGAGGGATATTTAGATTGATCTAAACTGAAATTTATATTTTCTATAAAAGTCTGTGCACTTATTTTTCACATGCCAGAGTAATTGAAAATTTGGTTGTATTGTTAGGTACTAGTGTTGTGGTTTTGCATATCAAAATTACACAAAGGACTGGTTGTTGTCACTTGATAACAAGAAACACTCTTTATCACTATTATTATGGTCTGTTGATCACTTAAGGTCACAGGTCCTACTCATTCAAGAGAATAAAAATTACTAAGAACACAGATGCAGGCATGAAGGTGACTGTGGTCATTTTCAATATTTATAACTTTATTACATTCCATATACTTTTTTAAGCATTTTACAGTTCTGCCTAGAGTATAGAAAGTTTCCTAACTCTACAATGAAACTGTCACTTGATATTTTCAAATGCATACTTTACCAATTATAGTTAAGTATCACCATCTTAGTTTAAAGGTGTGTTTCATTTGAAATTTAACATTTCTCATATTTATACTCGCTTCAGGTTCTTTTTTTAAATTATATATACTCATTGTGCACTTCCAAAATGAGTTAATCTTACTTTTTAAATTCCTAAGTAAATTAACTACTCAATTTTGGATAGAAACTCTGAGTGCATATTTTTATTTTTCTTTTAACTCAGTCTGATGACTGCGTTTAGGATAATTGTGGTTTTAATTGTTTGAATTTTAGCATATTAACATTTATTCATGTTTAACTTAGTGCTTTTCAAAAAAAGTACTCTGCAGTGAACACGAACACATGTCTTTATGCCCAAAAAAGCATATGTTAAAAACCCTAGCTACTCAGAAGACTAAGATCTGAGAATCATCGTTCAAAGCCAGCTTGGACACTAAAGTCAATGAGACTCTTATCGCCAATTAACCACCAGAAAACCGGAAGTGGCACTGTGGCTCAAGGGGTAGGGTGGTAGCCTTGAGCTGAAGAGCTCAGGGACAACGCTCAGGCCCAGAGTTCAAGCCCCACGACTGACAAGACAAAAGGGAAAAAAAAAACCCAAAAAGCAAAAAGCTAACTGCCCTATGAGGATCGGGATGTGAAGATACCTCAAGAGTGTGAATAGGGGCATTTGAAAAGGAACTACGTTAAGGTCAAGAAAATAGAGCCAGGCCCACTTTCTTTATTATTTGAAACTCAGATCTTAGCAAATGTGAACATCTTTTGAGTGGATTCGTTAGTATACTTCATGTATAAATGATTAGATGAATAAATCATCCTACTTGGATTATATTTAAAAAAGAAAAACAAAGAAATAAAAGAACTATCTGAGTTCTTGCATCATTTTTCCACAATCTATGAGGTCTTCTCTCTGTAAAGTTTTCACCAAAATTTGTCCATTCTCTCACCGTTACCACACATTGTTATACTCCATACCTGTGAGTCATAAACTTATGTGTCTTATAACTATTCAATCCAGGCACTTTGCAGTTGCCATATCAACTGATTAACACACTCCTCCAAAGCTGAGTGAGGTAAACTAGACTGGTAATCCTAACACAAGGAGGCTTAAAAAAGGAGAGCACCAAACTCAAGGCTAGTCTGGACTGGAGGACAGGATTTCTCTCAATGAAAGACATACCCTAAGGCCTAAATCAAGGTAAAGAATATTTTTCTTCATTAAAAAATCATATTGAATGAGATAAGTCAGGTTCAGAGAGACAAATGGAGAGCATTTATTCTCATAGATAGAAGCTAGATATAAAATACAAACATGGAGACCCTGTGCTGTGGCTCACGCCTGTAATCCTACCTACTCAGGAGGCTGAGGATTAAGGTTCAGAGTCAGTCCAGGCACAAAAGTATCTGAGCTTTTTATCTCCAATTACCCACTAGATAATGGGAAATGGGGCTTGGCTCAAGAGTAGGATGGAAGCTTTGAGCTGAAGAGCTCAGGGACAGCACCTGGGCAGGGTCCAATCCCCAGGACTCACACACACACACAAAACTAACTAAATAAATAAATAAAATAAAATACAAACACAAATTTTAATGTACACAGGGCTGACTAAAGAATGGTACACTGAAGGGTGGAATCTGCGTTAACTCCTCTAACAACTAATGTAGTGTTTACCAAAATGAATACCAGGATGTAGAAACTTGTTTTGGGGGGAGAATAAATAAACAAGGGAGAGGACAGAAATGGAGGAAGAAGGGTGAGCAAATTACACCCAATGTATATTATGTAAAAATTGAACTATGTAATTTGAGGGTAAGGATGGGAGCCTAAATTCTGGGAGAACCATGGAATCTAGAAGAAATGGATGAACTCCTAGCCAATATTAACACACCCACACTGAACCAAGAAGAACTAACCCAACTCAACAGGCCTATTTCAAGCTCTGAAATAGAAATGGCAATTAGAGAACTTCCACCCAAGAGAAACCCAGGGCCAGATGGATTCACAGCGGAATTCTATAAGGTCTTCAAAGCAGAGCTCACACCAATACTCCTCAAGCTCTTCAATGAAATTGAAAATGAAGGTTCCTTACCAAACTCATTCTATGAAGCCAGTATAACCCTCATTCCCAAACCAGACAGAGATTCATCAAAGAAAGAGAAATATAGACCTATTTCTTTGATGAACATCGATGCAAAACTTCTCAACAAAATACTGGCCAACCGTCTACAACAACTCATCAAAAAAATTATACACTATGATCAAACTGGATTCATCACAGGGAGGCAAAGCTGGTTCAACATACGCAAATCAATTAATATAATTCAATGCATCAACAGGAGCAAGGACAAAAATCACATGATTGTCTCAATACATGCAGAAAAGGCATTTAACAAGATCCAACACCCCTTTATGTTAAAAGCTCTGGAGAAACTAGGAATCCATGGAACATTCCTCAATATACTAAAGGCTGTGTATGACAAACCCACTGCTAGTATTACACTAAATGATTAAGTCATTCCCTCTAAAATCAGGAATGAGACAAGGATGCCCACTCTCTCCACTCCTCTTTAACATAGTATTAGAATTCCTAGCCAGTGCAATAAGGCAAGAAGCAAGCATAAAGGGGATCCAAGTAGGGAAAGAGGAAGTAAAACTATCCCTCTTTGCAGATGACATGATTCTGTATTTAAAGAATCCTGTAGACTCTACTCCCAAGCTCCTTGAGCTGATTCAAAACTTTGGAAGGGTAGCAGGCTATAAAATTAACCCTCAGAAATCAACTGCCTTCCTTTACTCCAACAGTGAGAGGAACAAGGCAATAATCAGGAAAGAAACTCCTTTCACAATAGCCTCAAAGAAAATAAAGTACCTAGGAATTAGCTTAACTAAGAATGTAAAGGATCTTTTTGATGAAAACTTTAAAACCCTAAAAAAGGAAATTAAAGCAGAACTAAGGAAATGGAAAAACCTCCCATGCTCCTGGATTGGAAGAATCAACATTGTGAAAATGAAAATCTTGCCAAGGGCTATCTACAAATTCAACGCAATACCCATCAATATCCCAATGTCATTCTTTAAAGAAATAGAAGAGGCAATTCAAAATTTCATATGAAATAATAAAAGACCCCGTATAGCAAAAACACTTCTTAGCAGAAAGAACAATGTTGGAGGAATTTCAATTCCAAACTTTAGACTCTATTACAGGGCTATAATTATCAAAACAGCTTGGTACTGGTACAAGAACAGGATTGAAGACCAATGGAAAAGAACTGAGGGCCCAGATCCTAAACCACAGACCTATGGCCACCTAATCTTTGACAAGGGAGCCAAAAAAATAGAATGGAAGAAAGACAGTCTCTTCAACAAGCAGTGCTGGCAGAACTGGTTAAGCACCTGCAGAAAACTAAAGTTGGATCCTTCTTTGTCACCCTGCACTAGAATTAACTCCAAATGGATCAAAGACCTGGAGGTAAAAGCTGACACACTGAAAACTTTACAAGAAGGAATAGAGATACACTAGGCCTCCTTGGCACAGGTCAAAACTTTCTTAATAAGGACCAAAAATCACAACAAATCAGAGAAAGGCTGGATAAGTGGGACTGCATTAAACTGTGGAGCTTTTGTATGGCAAAGGACATAGCTAGTAAATTAATTAGGAAGCCTACAGAGTGGGAGAAGATCTTCACCAACCAAACAACGGACAAAGGCCTCATATCTAAAATATATCAACAACTCAAAAAATTGAATCACTCCAAAACTAACCTCCAAAGTAACAACCACCCCATTAAAAAAATGGGCCAAAGACTTAAAGAGAGTCTTCTCTGAAGGAGAAACAAAAATGGCCTATAGACACATGAAGAAATGCTCAACATCTCTGGTCATAAAAGAAATGCAAATCAAAACAACTCTAAGATTCCACCTCACTCCAGGTAGAATGGCCAGGATCAGGAAAACTAATAATAACAGATGCTGGAGGGGATGTGGCCAGGAGGGATCACTACTACACTGTTGGTGGGAGTGCACACTCGTTCAACCACTATGGAAAGCAGTATGGCAGTGCCTCAAAAGGGTAAACATAGAGCTCCCGTATGACCCAGCAATCCTACTACTTCGCATTTACCCAACCATCCAGAATCTAGGGCATACTAAATCCACTAGCACAACAATGTTCATTGCAGCATTATTCACCATAGCTAAGCTATGGAACCAACCTAGATGTCCCTCAGTTGATGAGTGGATCAACAAGTTGTGGTACTTGTACACAATGGAATTCTATGCTGCTGTCAGAAAAAACAACATCGACCCATTTGTTAGGAAATGGAAAGACTTAGAAAAAATCCTATTAAGTGAAGTAAGCCAGACTCAAAGGAAATTAGGCTCAATGGTTCCCCTCATTTGTCATAATCAGTAGAAACCTTGGGCTTTAGTAGCAGAGGTCTGCAATAGAGCAAAACCTTGATACATAAGGCCATATAGCATGAAGTTAATTGAAAGGACCTCCAGGATATTGAAACAAAAGCCATATAACAAATGATTGTTGTCCTTAATGTACTGTGTTATCTCTCATCTCCTTTGCTGTCCCTTGGGTATCTCATATTGTTACAGTACCTTACTTTGTTATCTGATATATTGAATTTATTTGTATTTTGTTATTTGAAATTTGATAGGGAAGGGGGGAAAACCAAGACGGGGGGGGGGAAAGGGAACCAAGACATGTGAAAGGGTATCAATGTATGTGAATTAATGCACCTTCTATATGGCAAATATCATGTAACCCTTTTAGTAATTATAATAAAAAAATATAAAAAAAGAAATGGAGGAAGAAGGGTGAGCAAATCATACCCAATGTATATTATGTAAAAATTGAACTATTTAATTTGAGGGTAAAGATGGGAGCGTAAATTTGGGGAGAATCATGGAAGGTGTGATTATTGGTCAAGAAGCATTGCACTCCTAACCTGACTTATGGAATCGTAACCTCTATGTGTATATAATATACATATTATATATACATATGTATATATACATATTACATATATACATATTGTGTATATATAATACAATAATACAACTATAAATTTATGTAATGGCATCAAATGTAAAAATCAGTAATTGGTAAATAATAAAAATGTAAATATATTGTAGTAACAAGTTTTGATTCAAAACAGCATTTGTAATTTAATATAAAAACTCAAGCATTAAATTCAGAAAACTTAAACCATTGTTTCTTCTTCCAACTATTTTTCCAAAGAATAAATAATATATTTTGACAATTTCTTATTTCTTTATATTATGAATATACTAAAGATTTAGAATATACTAAAGATTACAACATACTAAAGGTTTTGTAGAAAAAGGACATAGCTAAGATTTGCACACTTCAGCAATACCTTGACAAATTTATACCCAAAGTTAAACGGAAGATCCTACTCTCCATATTTATGTATGTACTTTAATTTTTTGCTATCCCTGTAGCCTGAACTCAGGACGTGGGCACTGCCCTGAGCCTCCTCCTTGCTCAAGGTTAGAATTCTACCACTTGAGCCACATTGTCACTCTCTGTTTTTTTTTTTTTTCCGAGTATTTAACTGGCAATAAGACTCATGGACTTTCCTACTCTGATAGGCAGATCTCAGCCTCCTGAGTAGAAGGATTACAGGTGTGAACTGGCAATAAGACTCATGGACTTTCCTACTCTGATAGGCAGATCTCAGCCTCCTGAGTAGAAGGATTACAGGTGTGAACCACTAGTGCCCAATTCTTATTTCTTTTTTTTCTTTTCTTTTTCTTTTTCTTTTTTTTGCCAGGCCTGAGCTTGAAGTCAGGGCCTGGATGCTGTTCCTATGTGCTCAAGGCCAGTGCTCAACCCCTTGAACCACAGAGTCACTTTCAGCTTTTTCTGTCTGTGTGGTACTAAGGAATCAAATCCAGGGATTCATGCATGCGAGGCAAGCACTCTACCACATTCCCAGTCCTATCTTTATTTTTTAAATTCCAAATGTGCTACAATAGTAATATTATTATTAAAAGAAATAAATAAATAAAACCTACTAGCCAGGCATCTGTGGCTCATGTCTATTATTCTAGCTACTCAGAAGGCTGAGATCTGATGATCTCGGTTCAAAGCCAGCCACAGCAGGATAGTCCCAAGGAAACTCATATCTCCAATTAACTGCTGAGCAAAATGAGCTCAGGGATAGCATCAAGGCTCTGAGATCAAGCTCCAGGACCAACTAAACAACAGCAACAAAACTACCTATACCACAAGCTTAAAGGAAATGTTTTGTCTTGTTCCCAAGTAGATCAACAGTTAATTAATGAGGGCTAGATCACTATAGTTAATGAGAAAGAACAAATTTCTAAAATAGAGAAGAGAGAAATCAATGATAAATGCTATAAAATTAAAGACAGTGATCTGTTTACTAATTTATAATTTTAAAATATATCTTCAAAAGCAGTCAGCTTTTTCTGTATTTGGCTTTCGTCTGAATTGATTTAACACACACACACACAACACACAGAGTTTCTGACAACCTCTTAATTTTACCAAGTTTTTTTTTCATCTGTTATTATACAAATTGACGTGATTCTTTTTCTTTCTATAAAACTGTTCTGGAAAGACAGTTTTTATTTTAAAATAAATTTGTCAAATTTGTCCATATTGTGTTTGAAAATATGCCCAACCTTGAAAGTATCTTGTAACTGTGTACTCACATTAGTGTTCAAAAGAATTGTGTACTTCAGCAAGAATTTGTACCCAAGTTCTCTTGAAAATTCCAAATATTGCATATTTGTTTATCTCATCCAAGGCTACAGATTTTGGCTGGATTATATTTCCTCTACAAAATATATCAAACTCTGAAAACTTGAATGAAAGTTGAAAAGAAAAAAAAAAGTCCATGTCTTTACACATGTAGATTTCTCAGTCAGCCTCAGGTGATTTCAGTTTCTCTTTTTGAAACATTCGCTTTTAAAAGTCTCTGGAAGTTTGTCTTTTCAGCTCTTGGGTCTAAAACTATTCAGTAGACTCTGTTGTATTTTCTCTCTTAGCATTTTCATGGTACTTAGAATTTCCATTGCCATAGAAATATAGCCAAATGTGTTCTTATAACTCAAACTCACTTCCTCACTTTTGTCCACCAATGCCTCCAAGGACCACTGACATACGTGGCTACACAGGACAGCTGAGTCTCTTGGTTCACATGCCCTCACAAATCCCGTTGTAGTCTGCCAGTGGAATTCTCATCAAGAGACCTGGAGGAGAGAAAAACATGTGGAAGGCATTTTTCCTTTTAAGTTCCCATGACACTAGGCCAGAGTAAAGGCACCTGGACAAGATCAGATTCTTTGGAATAGGAAAGGACTATGGCTGTCAGGACAGGAAAGGGGTCTACCTGCATTCTTCCACTATCTTCTAAGATTTTTCTACATGAATACTGTTGAAGTTATGGTCATTTTATGTATAATTTTTCCAAATTACTTATTTTGTGTATGCTTTAATGAAATTGACAGTTCTATGGACTGAAAGATATAGAGTTCACAGACATCATTTTTTTTTATTTTGTTTGTTTGTGGGGGAGAGTGAAATGCTCATTAAAACCCTGGTGCTACTATGTACTGAGCAAGGATCTAACTACAGATACAGATCCTCTTCTGCACTAAGACAATCTGACATCAGTAATTCACTGAACACTAAGGCTATGATGAGTAATTTAAGGAATTCCTGGTACTTTTTTAGTATCTAAAAGTGAGTAAATGGTTTTACAAAGTACTAGCCTTGGTTGGACTGTCTAGGTTATAGCAATGAAAGATGGTCATATGCATTCATGTAGATTAGGGAACATGGATAAGGAAATTATTTTGTGAAAAAAAATACCAGAGACCAGAAAAGCATTTTGAAGTACCATAAAAGAATGAGAGAGCTGCATATGTGGGAGAAAAGGCTAAACTAAAGCAGAAGAGGGGGAAATGATAGAGAAGAATCTAACAGTGGACACATTAGTTTAAAGAACTAGTCAAAGTTCAAAGGGTTAAGATTGTTCAATTAGTTCAAAGGGTTAAGATTGTTCTGTGAGAAATTTATGATTGCCATAAACACAATGATTATTATTAAAAAGTGCCACTAAGGACTTTTGAGCTGTCATTGTGCTTATATGCAAGTTGATAAGGTGAGGAAGTAATGTTTTCTGCAAGGAAAATGACAGCCACCTTTGCTCTTGTGGTGCATACTCAGGAAGCAATTGTTGTTCTCGAAGTCCAGGTATCTACAGGCAAGCACGCATGATGAAAGGATGTGACTCTCATGCTTAATCAAGAGGCTCCTACCACATTCCAGTGTTGCTCAAGAATGTTTTCATTGTAAATATATTACTACTGCAAGCAACTAGAACCATCCTCTGGAAAATTCAAAATAATTATACTTCTCTTATATTCATCACAACAGAAATAAATGACCTGACATAAACAGAATCACATATTACCTGATAATTTAAAGGACAGAAGCCCTATAAGAAAAACTAGATATGAGTTTCCAGGTAGATGGTGTAAGCCCATGAAAAAAAACACTATTAAAAAAAACCTCACTATTGAGTCTGAGTATCCTTTAAGGAAACAGGTTGAATCAGCATAACAGCCTGTTGAGTTTTTCAGGCCTGGGTCATGCTAGTACAAATCATGTGAATCTTTTCATTGACTCCCTGAGGATATAACTTATTATATGTTCGTTCAGTCATGTACAGATCATATGTATGAATAAACAGCAGCCTGTGAGGAAAGCATAGATAATCATTGTTCTAGACATTAAAGGCCTATTATTATCCAAGATAGGAAGAAAATTCTGCCTTGATGGCACTTGTAGTTTTGTGAATTTAGCAACAATCAAGATCCTGGAGTCAGCTATGTAGTATGTTTTGGTGGTGATAAATGCTGCTGAGCAACACAGAGAAACTGGGAAGTGTTCTAAGGAAAACATGAAGGTAAGAACTCTGTCAACAACTAGGGAAAGTGTGTATCTATCATAGAGAAGAGCAGTAGGAGGCCCAGAGCAGAGATTTTATATACCTAGATAACCTATAGCCAATGAATAGGTGTGAAGTAAATCAGAGAGAAAATAATAGGAGGAGAGGTCAGAAAGCAAAGGGGACCTAGACTTCCAGAGATCTGTGGGCCACTGTTAGAACTTTGGCTTTTGTGTGAATTGAGACAGAAATAATAGAAGCTGATGACCAAGGAGTGGTGTGATGTGACCTCAGCTTGAATACCGCTGTTGTGTGTGCTGTGTTGAGAACTGACTGAAAGAGAGCATGCACTGAGCAGGAGACCATGTACTAAGTCCATGAAAAGCCACAACTAGAGATCCCAGTCTTACACATGGGTGCCAGTACAGCCACAATGAGGGCTGATGGGATTCCAGCAGCAATTTAGCTCTAGAAACCACAGGCTGTGATTGTTTAACTGGTGATGCAGTTCCTCCTGTCCTAGAGCTTAGCTTCTGTGTCTGTACTATATCTTATGGAAAAACACCTCTGGAGATTTGCTCAGGACAGCAAATAATCATTAGTTTAGTCAAGGAATGCAATATAAAGAAAACTGTTTTTTCTTAGTATTAGAATCTCTGCTAGATTTTGAGGCATATCAGAGAATGACAGCCTCAAAATGTATACATAAACACAAACAAACACACACACACACACACAAACACACACACACACACACACACATATGGGAAGAGAGAGTCCTTTCTAACAGTTTAGAGAAAGCCAACTGGCAGACTTGTTTTCCTGATTGTTTTGTGTTATAGGGAGGACAGAACTTAAAGGATGAGAGTACTGGAAGGACTTATACTCTTGTGTGGTCATTTTGTCCATGATATTAAAGACCTAATGCCAAGTATCTACAGATCCCCAGAAATTATGTCGGATCTGAACAAGCCTTGGCTCCAAAACACAAAAAGCAAACTGTGAAATGAAAATTAATAAATATTTAATTAAATTTTAATTAAATGTCTACAGATGCATAACCTTATGTCAACTTCATTAATTGTTAAATTTTGAATTCATAAGGAAAATCATGCTGTATGAAGAGAACAATTTTGGTTATAGCTTTCACTCCATGAGACTCCATGAGTTATCATGATTATTAATACAGTACCCTCCAATTCAAATGCAATGTAATGATGTCATTTCTAGCCAGATAACTTAGAAACAATGCTTTTAAAATTGTTTACTGCAAGAAGTCAGTTGGCATGTTCTATGAGTTTTGTGTCTGAGGAAGGAGAAGTGTCTGATAGAAATCACAGGGAATCTGGAAGAAGAACAGGTGCAGGCCGTGAAGGCTTTATTAGATATCATCATTCCCCATGAAGTCTTTGGAGAGAAATCTAATAACTCCTGGGGTTAGGATGCACCAACACTGGTTCTGTTTCAAGAGAGAATTGGAGCAAGATCTAAGGCTGTCTAAGAAGGAGATATAAGTTCTGGCTAGCTTTTAAAAATGTTGAATGTTGTCTCTGACCATGTTTGGAATTAAAGGAGCCAAAAATAATGAACACAGAGATCACTGTTTTGGAAAAAAAAGATGTTGTAAACTGTTTTGATTTTAGTTTACCAAAGCTCTGGATTCATTGCTTTCAAAAATGTGTTGAAAGACATTTAGAACTTATTTATTGGTAGAAATAAGGAATACTTAATGTTTTTAAAAAATAAACACAGGTGCTGGGAATTTGGTCTAGTGGTAGAGTACTTGGCTAGCAAGCACGAAGGTCCAGGTTCGAGACCTCAGTACCACATACATCGAAAAAAGTTGAAAATGGTACTGTGGCTGACGTGGTAGAGCTCTAGTCTTGAGAAAAGTCCAAGGACAGGGCTCAGGTTCCTGAGTTCAAGCCTCAGAACTGGCAAAATAAACAAACAAACAAACAAACAAACACAAACTCAGGAAAGAATGATAGAAAAAAACCAAATTACCCAGAATAATTTTTCCTGATCTTACACAAAGAAAGAGCTATAAACTTTACCAGTACATATTTCTATATCAAGGAAAGAACTGGATGTGCTGACAGGCATATTTCCAAAGTTAACAAATAGGAAACAGAAGCAAAAATAACTGAAAATAAAACCAATAGTAATAAATGGTTTTCTGATTAAATTTTTAAATGGCCAAGACATATAACAGGCCTTGACTCATCCCAATGATGGGAAGGTTTGTGCCACATCTGTACCTATCATGAAACAGTGATCAGTAATCTTACCATTATAAGTTTTATCCTTGAAATTGTAAACATGTAATGCCTTCGTTTTCTCTTTTCCATTGGTGATTATCTGAGTCTTTGTGCAAAGGAATACAGAAAGACTATATCCTGAGTAGAGGGGCTGAATTTAACCAAAGAACTGATGTGTTCTAACATAAATTAAAAAAGATAAACTACCAGACTTTTATAACTGTTTTTGTGTGCCATCCATATTGTTAATTCTTGTACCATCAAAATCTCTATTTTTTAAATAATAGAAAGAATGTGTTCCAATATTCTTCACATTTTTCTTTTAGTATACTATTTTGAAAGATAGTGCTGTAGTTGAGCCAATGCAAGGGTTCATTTAGATCATTAAATAGACAGAAAGAGTTGAATTCCCTTGGGATTCATACCACTTGAATTTCAGTTATAAGTTTGTCTCATTAATGAGCCTCCTAAACTGATTTCTCTAAGAATTAGGTCCTTACAAAGTATAAGAAAGATGTTTTGGAATATAAGTAAAATGTTAATAAGCTTAAGCAATCAGAAACTGAAGCTGAAATACATTATGTTTACTTTACTGACTTCCATGCTGAAAAGAAAACTACAAAACATACATCTTCAAATAATATATACACATGGAAACCACCAAACTTTACCATTATGAATTAGTTTCATATATTTATAAAAGATGTTCTAATCAATAAATAATAAGCACATACAAATCCTTTAGATTTGGAGTTAAAAACCCATCACAACTTCATTTTTGGTAGCATGTATGTATGTGGTACACCTTATCTGCCTTCTTATTAAGAAAGATATTCTTGCCATGCACTGATGGCTCACGCAAGTAAATCTAGCTCCTTAGGAGACAGATTCCAGTTCAAAGTCAGCTGAGGCAAAGAAGTCTGTGAAACTCCCATCTAAAGTCAGTCAGTAAACAAAAAAAGAGGAAATTGGGGTGTGGGTCAAGTGGTGGAGTACCAGCCTTAAGCAGAAAAGCCAAAGCAGAGCTAGAAACTTAGTTCAAGGCCCAGGACTGACACACACATGCACACACACACACACACACACACACACACACACACACACACACCTTATGCCTCTTCTAGGCCCACTGTGAGTTAATTTTGTGACAGGTCTCCTTTGAGACATGGCCACAACCTTCAAAGAGTGATTTTGACCTTCAAGTATTAGAAGATTGGGGAAACAAATCAAAGCTGAGTGACCAAGTGTCCTTGGGTTATTAAAGTTCAACATTGCCTTCTTGGGAAAAGGCATTCCACCTGGTCTATGATCTGTTCCTCTGGGATATCCCTTTCAATTCTAACTAGGATTGGTAAAAATAAATGAACTATAATGTGTTCACTGAATCTGTGATTTGAGACCAAATACTGGCTCTTCTGCGCTTCTTTTCATCATTTGTTAATGCTGTTCAGATATCCAATCCTAACTAAGAGCTAGAGTTACAATCCTCAGATTAAAGGAATTGTGGTATCTTTAGCACTACTCTCCTATTAATCCACTACTGATATCCTATTGACATTTATTCGTAGGATATACATAAAATTTACATAAAATAAATATAGTCACTACATGTAAAGAAGTGCAGAATCTCTCTTGCCCGTAAAACAAAGTAAAATCTTGCATCCAAAAGTAAGCATATGGAACCAAAGATTTCATCTTTTTCTAAATTCATGCTACAGGCTAAGAAAGACTGATAATTAACATTTGTGTCCAAATATGAGTGCAGTTGGGCCTCATACACACTCTCCCCTTCTTTAATAGTCCTCAGCAAATGGAGATAATAAGCCCAGAACTGTGTGGGATGATAAATTGCATCTGTTCCTTCATACATTTAAATCTCAAAAGGACCTAGAATTAAGTATTACAATATTTAAAAGAAACTCCTCATGAATTGTTATATATGTGGATTAACTATTTATACATATTTGCTATATTTCTTGGTATTTTATGTGATCAAGAGGTTTCAAATAATTTGACCAAAAGAGAACTAATTAGCATTTCTAACCCACAACTTGATTTAGGCTTGTGATTTTTAACTTGAAATCTCACCAATTATATGTAATGTTATAATGGGAGTGCCTTTAGGATATCTATGAGTTTGTTAAAATTAATTTTAAGTCAAGAAAAAATGAACTAAGGAAAGTTAAATAGTTTGAAAGAAAAATTGAATTATAGTATCTATTTAAACGCCATTTACAAAGTTTTAGACACTTAATTAAACTGAACAATAAAATAAAATTGATACACCAGCAAGAAAGCCATACCCAGATAATTTTCCTCCATTTTACACCTTCAGAAACATGAGCCAGTATAAACCACTTTTTAAATAAGTAGCCTGCTTCATGTAATATTTACAAAGCATGCAGAACATACTCAATAATATTTAATAATGTTAAGATTGAGGGTGGAGTAGTAATGGTAATAATCAAGACAAGGAACAATTTGGAATAATGTTCAGGCAGAATGTAGATCATCTGAAATGCAGACCACCAGCAACAACAATGTTATAAATAACTGATAGATGGGTAGCACTCTGAAGGAAACTCCTCTATCAGCCATCCATTTAAGATATATAATCTTTATGGACCATACACTATAAAACAGTATCCAGTGCAACCAGTGGAAATCATGATTTTCAACAAAAGCTTTCAAGCAATCAGAACAGTCATGATTAAAATGTGTCATCTAAAAGTTTGAAACTCATTTCTCATCTTGCTTTCTTATTTTCTCAGCCCAATTTAAAAAATAGAACATTCGGGCCGAGAGTTTAGCCCAGTGGTAGAGAGCCTCCCTACCATGCACAAGGACCCAGGTTCGGTTTCTCGGTGTTATATACACAGGAAAAATCCAGAAATGGGGCTGCGGCTCAAGTGGTAAAGCTCTAGCCTTGAGAAAGCCCAAGGACAGTGCCCAGGCCCTGAGTCCAAAGCCCAGGACTGGCAAAAAAAAAAAAAAGAAGAAGAAGAAGAAGAAAGAAATAGAATATTCTAACTCAATATGATGCCGGACTTTAATCCTAGCACTTGAGAGGCTCTGGCAAGAGGATTGTAAATTTGAAGACTTTGCCCAGCAAATTCAATACTATACTATACTCTCTAGTGAGACTCTAATAAGAAAAGAAAAATAAAATAAAAGAGGAAATACAAAGAAAGAGAGGGAAGAGAAGAGAAGTGAAGGGAAAGGAGGGGAGGGAGGATAAAAAAATAAAAATATTTGTGGTTCACTTTTTGACTGATTTCTGCTTTTCACATAAGGGGTACATCAATCCTTGATTTAATATAGTTGGGATTATCAGGCAAATAAGCTACACACCTTGCAAAATGAAAATCAAACAATAGGAAAGTAAGAGAAAACAGAACTGCAAAACTAATGAGTTAGGGTGGGTGATCAAGTATTAGAGCATCTATCTAGCAAGCACAAGGCCTTGAGTTCAAATCTTAGTATGATCAAATGAAAAAAGCACAGTGATTTTCTTTAAGAGATATATTTTCTTTAAGCCACATAAAACTGTTACCAAATAAACTGATCAGCATGTTTATGTATCAGGTATAACTCAAGAGTCCAATTTTCAAGCAATAAGTATTTTTGTTTTAACAATAAATATATTACCTATTAAATAATGATTTTTTACATTAATAATGGGAAAGGGTCAATAGCAAAAAAAATACACACTTATGGTTTTCACTGTTGACTTTACGGATCACATTTCATTAATTATTTTATAGGTGAAGTTGTTAGGATTTAAAAATTCCCAGATGGCATTATAGGCAGGTTGATTTATATATTGTTACTACTGACAGAACAGTGCAAAATGTCACAGGCTCCTAAACCACTCTCTTCTATTTCACTTCACAAGTTCGGGCTAATATTAAAATATTTAGTACCATCCGATCATTTCCTTCTGGTTGGATTGTATTAAAATATATGACTTTATGGGCATAGAAATTAAATATGTGAACAATCAACCTTTGTAAAAGTAGACCACCTGACAACCAAAGAGCAATTGAACATAAACAAAATAGGAAAATTTATAGCATGTTTATAATGTATGAACATTTTATAAATTCACTGCAGTGTTGTGGCTATATTGTTCAGGCAAGAATAAAGTGATATAATTTTAAAATATTTTGTTCTTGTAGTTTTTACGATGATAAAACTGAACTACTCTACATTTGATTTTCACGTGTAAACCATTGCTAAGACTACATGCAACCTGATGCAGCGTTCTGACAGTTGACAAGGAAGAAGAGCTCATGACAGTCCTTAGGGGTATTGTTCTAATGTGCGTCTCTACGACTAAGTAGTAAGTCAGTGATAGACACAATTCTTTTCCTGCCTCATTCTACCAAACTTATATCTGCACAATAATATTTTAAAAAGTTAAATTTTTCCTAGGATGTGGTCCAATTGAAAGAAAGTTATTCATACTCATCTGTATTTGAAATTCCTGGATGGAATTTTGTTTACACATACCATGTAATTTGTTAGATGTTATAGAAACTATTTCATTAGTTGGTTCTGAAAGCTAGGAAGTTTATTATTTCTGAAAAAAGAAGTTACAGAATTCATTTTTTCCTCTCATCTAGTGGTTGTGTTTCTTCATTTGCCCAGATCTAGTATTATTATTATTTGGTAATGAGTAAATGTAATAAAGGCACTTAAATAATGAAATTAATTACTGATTTTGGAAAGAAATATGGAATGCTTTTAAACATATGCCAGGCTTCACAAATGTGTTGTGGAGCTGTACAATAAAAGTGTAAAATAATCTGGGGACTTTATTTAGGCTATCCAAAATAATCTAACTGTTCTATCTTCAGATTCACTACAAACTACCCATTAAACTGAATTTTGTGGTGAAATAGCTGTGACCAGTTTCAAAGGATACTAAATTATGTTCAATATTTGCAAATGTCACTCAGGGAACAGCAATGTCAGAAATGCTTTCTTGAAAAGTTTTACTTGTAAAACAGCCAGAGTTCCCTTAAAATATTTTTTAAAGGAAAGACAAGCATGTCCTTATAGATAACCTCTCTCACCTGGAAGATTACAGAAAGATGAGGAAAGTTATTCTTGTAATACCATATTCCATGCTATCATCCATGTCCAAGATATGTGAGCTGGTCTTTGAAGATTGAGTGTTACCAGTATTTTCCACTCTCTTCACATAAATGCATTGTCTAAATTACCAAACCAACAAAATAAGCTGTCAGGTTACTCTTTAAAAAAAAATACTGTATGTGCACTTTTACCATCCATTGAAGATAAGCGCAATGAAAATGCTTGCATTTACATATTGAAATCTCTATAAACTGGGATATGTTGAAGTTAATATAATTTTACAAACACCAAATATATTCAAATAGGATTTATCACTCTATTAGATGAGATAGTTTTCAAAGATGCCGCCTTAGCTTTTATCTTTAAAGTTCCAGGATATAAATCAAGGGACCATGTCATGAGAAAAGGTATCAATGTTTGTGAAGTTTATGCATCTTCTATCTGGTGAATATAATGTAACCCTTCTATTAATCACAATAAAAATTATTTAATAAAAAAAATCTCTTAGGATCACTAGGCCTATATCTTTTCTTAATGGGTATTACAAAAGAGACCTACAAAATTAAACTTACTTTAATTTTTATTTGCTTCTGAAATCAGATTTGAAGCGGTGCCTTCCAGTCACTTATCATGAAGAGGACAACACGTGCCCTGAGAGTAGGAGTGTTAGCCCTGGAATTGAACCCCATATCTGCCTGCTTGCTCAGACAGTCACATTGAACAATATTGGGGCACAGTGTTCTAAATACACCTTTGTTTATTTGTTTTATTTTTCTTTATTTATTTACTTGTGCAAAAGAATTATTAATCATCACATCTAATTCATCTGGTGCCTCTTGCTAAAATGAATAACAAACTCGTCTTTGGGGGTGGGTGATGTACCATGAAAATGCTAATGGAATTCCTGGGTGGAAGGTATCCAGCATGGATCAAGACCTTGCCCATATGTGGGGTTTTTGTCTAAGCAATCTTTTTCTAAGCTTTTTATTGCTTGAACAGCTACCGAAGCAAACAGAGACATATTATTTATTAATTGTGCACCGTTAATAGCGAGGTCTCACCAACTGCCAATCCATATGGACAAAAAGCCCTCAGTCCTAAGTCTGCTCAGATTAATTTCTTTTCAACAGCATCCAACAGCGTGAGGGTGAAGCGAGAACCAGGGTTTTGCTCCTGCCTTTTTATGCCATGCTTGAGAGATTAGTTCACCGGGACTTCTTTATAAGCACACAAAGAGAACTACAGCTTTCCTCCATCCCGCCCAGGCTAGAGATTTGCTAAGATGAAGATAAAAGAGTTTCAGATCTGTTGTGATTTCTCTAGATCCCCTCCAAAGCTCACATAAGCCTTTGTCCCCTACCCCCAAAACAGGTTAAAGTAAAAGTAAGAAGAAAGGATTCAACAAGTCAAAATAGCTACAATATCTAATTACATTAAGGAGGATTCTTAACTTGAAACACTTCAAACTTTACAAAATAATTAGATCCAATTGGAATTTCAATTTGTTTGTATTCATGATTACTGGGTAATTTTAACAATCCAATTCTTCATTAAAAATACAAAAGCTACCTAATTTAATCAGGGACATATCCAAATTTCATTGCTATTTTTTAAAAAATGGAATATTTTCTAATCTTCACTAAGTTTTGCAACCTAGATCAATATTCCTGGATGGTTATCAGATCAAAGAAAAAATTCAAATTGAGTTACTCAAAGAATTATTTTGTGCTAGATGACCACTCCCATTCTCCAAAAGCAGAGATAAACATTTTAAGGAATTGTGATAATTTTCCATATGGCCATTCTGAAAGGAGATTTTGAGGGTATGTATGTATGCTGTAGCAATGAATTTAAAATGGCAAGCATCTAATTCTTTTCTTGGGTCATGTACGTCACGGCCAAAACCAACTGCTTGTAAATTTTAAAGAAAAATTACAGTTTCTAGTTTAGCCCTGAAGACCTTGTTCAGAAACTGTAAGAAACTGTGAGTAAACGTTTAGTAAAGGGTTAGAGATATTAAACTACTGTATTTTGTTTGCACAGAAATTTTTAATTCAGACCTCTTCTTGGTTAGACATCCCTGTGTATAAATATACATATATGCATATATGTATACATATGTACACATATATATATATATACACACAGAGAGATTCAGCATTCTAGATATTTTTCTTTTTGCCACCTAATACTGAAGTATATTAATAGTTATAGATATTGTAAGAAATACTTGAGGGAATTCTTGGATATTTCCTCTAGGCCATTTGGGAAGTCTGTCCTCAGCTGCCTGAAGCCACTCCGGCTGTAGAGCGCTGCAGATCTAATGAAAATCTGTTGATGCATATGCACAAATCTACTAAAGGGAGAACAACAAATGTTAATTCACAGACACAGAAGAAAAATGCAAATAGAAATTTTAAACTTATTGCACCATTATTTTAATGAAATAAGTTATTCAGCCCTTACATTTAAGGAAATAATAAAATAATGCCTTGGCTCAGTGCACTGGAATATAGACTCTTCCTTTTAATTCACTGACTGCTAATTCACTTCTCTGTGCCACCAGATGGATTTGAACATATTCGACTGAAATTACTTTAAAAAATCTTAGCTTAGGTGAACTTGAGAATAGAATCTGCACTCACGGACAAATTATGGATACCTAAACTTTACCCATGGATAAGCCTGCAACAAATGTACAATTATGAGAGAATTTGTAAGATTAGAGCTTGATTCAGTATTGATATATATTTGATAAACTACTATTTCCCTATGATAGCTCACAAAACAACCAATAGAACTCACTGGTGCTATTAGTATATTGATTTCTTATTTACACTCATAAAACAATTGATTTTAAAACATTAAATTTTCAATTTTAAGTTATTTAAATTTGAAATTCTCATTCTAAAATTAAGTTATTTAATAATTTATTATATCTTGGAGTTTTCATGTGTTGGAAATTATTTATTATGAATGATATCACAACTGATGGATTGCCCAGAAGATACTGAGATCAAAACAATAATCATTGATCAGTAAGATAGCTCCCTTTGAATTTTAGAAAAGAAATATTTTTTTCAAATAACATTAATGGAACTCAGTACTAAAAGTGTTTTGCGCTCCTCAAGAAGTAGGGTGTACAAAAGCTGTGTACATAAGGTCCTACCAGATTGGTCTAATCAAAATGAACTCCAGGTTAATGAAAAAAGAGGTTTATCTTTGTGATTGCTGTTCTCAATGTACTATGTGACATTATTTCTTTTCTTTTTTCTTTTTTTTCCATTTATGATTAATCTTATGGGATTACTGTATCTGAATTTGTATATGGGTATACTTTATATGCACTTATTTATTTATTTGACATAGGAAAGGAAAGGGGAAAAAAGATGACTGGGGGGCGGGAAAGGGGGACAAAAACATGAGGAGTGTCAAGGTTTGAAAAGCAATATACCCACTATCTGACAAATGTAACTGTAACCCATCTACACATTATCTTGACAGTAAAATTCAATAAAAAGGAAAGAAAGTGTACTTGTACAAAAAGAAAACTGTAGTATGATCAAAACTTGAGCTAATACAGAGTTAGAGCCGATTCATCCAATTAAAAGCATCTTGTCCATAAATCCCTATCCATGCTCAGTGCATTGATTTGTGACACTACAAGAAACTAGCTATCATAGTGAAAGGGCTCAACAGATGAGATACCAATGGAAAATATCTTAATACTGAAAGGAAGAAATCATGGAAAGTTGGGACTTCTGAACACAAAGCCTCAATGATGTGGATGACAGGTTTTTTGTTTTTTATTTTATTATTTATTTTCCCCAGCCGGGCACGGTGGCTCAGGCCTGTAATCCTAGCTACTCGGCAGGCTGAGATCTGAGGAAAAAAGAAGAAGGAGGAGGAGGAGGAGGAGGAGGAGAAAGAAGGAAAGAAAGTTTTTTTCCACTTTTTGATCACCTTGAACAAGGATAAGTAAGCTGTCCAGGCACTGGCATATGGAAGATTTTGTTTAATAAAGAAGAAAGCTTGTAAGCTACATATTTTTGTTGGGGTACATAATAGAATAATAATCTTTGGGATTCCATGTCTTTACTTGTTGTACATTAACAAATATTGACTCTATTAGATATCACAGGTGTGTTAGTTTTTGAATATATAAAATGTCATTTCAAGAAATGCATGTAATAGATAAAAACTGAGATACATAACACATAAGCATTACATCCAATAATTTACATTAAATAATAATCCCAAGTTTATATAAATAATAAATTTTATTACTAAGTGATTTATTGCTGTCATATTGTAACATTAATCTCAGTAGTATAATATTTGGGAGATATCTTTTGTTCCTGTGAAAAAATAGTAGTGAAGCATCACCTTAAAGCTTTTGCAAGAATAAAGATATTAAGTTAATTACATTTTAGTCATCTAATTTTGAAAAGTCCAAACCTGGTTATATTAAATTTTAAAAATGTATTTTCTCTTGAAGAATGAGCTGCTTGTATATTTGGATGCATTAAAGCCTAAGATATTAGTGTAAGAAAAGTATGAATTTTAAAGTCATGCCCTTTCCTGAGGTATTAACTTCAATATTATAATGGCTTTTAGTCTGTCAAATTTAGAAACAACTGAAGTCAGGAAGATAAGAGAACAATACACATGAATAAAAATGTAATGGAAATTAAAAAGTGACAAATTTTGATCAATGTAAGAGAAAAAATAATTCTTAGCACAGTAAAAGTAGACCATAAGTAATTTTTAATGGCATGCTTTTGGGACTGAGCAATGTGTGAATACCCACAAAGTCAAATATAGCACACTAAGTGATTTTGTAGTTGTTGTAGAAAGAGAAACTGAAGTTATAAATCCAAAAAATGCAATGTATCTTGTTAATGTAGTGCTGTAAAATATGATAACTTGGAATAAAATTATAGATTAATTCCTGTAGCTCAAATACCTGAAAGAAGGCTAGGAGTGGTTGAGAACCTGCCTAGTAAAAAAGAGGCCCTGAACTCAATACCCAGTACTACCAAAAGCTGAGCAAAACATCACTGATAGCCAAAGCTACCTCTCCAATTTTTGTTGTGATTGTAGAATTTGAATTCAGGCCTGGACTCTTGTCCTAGATGTTTAGCCTCAAAAAGCTCTACCACTTCCATTTCCAGATTTCTGATGGTTACTTGGAGATAAGGTTCACATTGACTTTTCTGCCTGGGTTGGCCTACCAGTTGTGATCCTCAGATCCCAGCCTCCTGAGTAGCTATGTTAACATGTGTGAACCACCAGCACCCAGTTACATTCCAACTTTTGTACATAATTATGTATATATGGGAGAAGACAGCATAGGGTGACAGTGCAATACAGATAGAAATACATATAACTCAACACCTTTAAGTTCCTACATAGTAGTACTGCTGGCCATTTCTATTTTAAGGTTTCAGTAAAAACTCATCAGTTCTAATCTGTCATTTTCCTATTGTTCTGTTGTGCCACTTAAACAAAACCTGTTATTTGTTTTCTATACTATGCATATTCCATTTTGCTCTGGTGGATTATCAACATTATCAATACTCTACCTGTTAAGTTGCCCAGTGTTCACATGAGGGAAGTTGTTAACAAAGGTACACACTGGCTTGAAGTTATTACCTAGGACAACTGGATTCTGTATTAAATCTTTGTTGCCTGAGAAGCCTATTTTTCTATGTTTTCTTTGATTTTTTTTTTTGCCAATCATAGAGCTTGAACTCAGGCCCTGAGCACTGTCCTTGGGTTTTCTCAAAGCTAGAGCTCTACAACTTGAGCCAGATTACCACTTCTGGCTTTTTCTATGTATGTGGTAGTAAGGAATCGAACCCAAGTCTTCCTGCATGGTAGGCAAGCACTCTACCACTAGGCCAAACTCCTGGCCCTTGTGTTTTCTTTTAAACTTACAGTTAAGTAATTATGCCAGTTTATGAGTTCAATGCATCTTGATCAATGTCCTATCATTCTCTCTCATCTTTCCCAATCGCACGCATCTCTTCAAGTTACCTGGTCCTATTTTCAAACATGTTCATTGAGCATTCTGAGTGTTCCCCATGTTTCATGTAGAGGATTCTATGCAAATCCTGCCATCCTTCTAATAAAGAGATTTGTAGTGACTTTAGACAAAGAACATGGAAAGTTACTGTCCAATTGAAGTTTATAGACTTTATGTTCCTCTTCCCTAATGGGAAGCTTTCATTTATTTTCTACCTACATCCTTCATATGATTTGTAAGCAAGTTTTATTCACTTAAAACGGTGCCATCCTTTGTTAATATAGGTCTGCAATATCCCGAAAATCAAGCAGACACACCAATACTCAGTTAAAGTAGCTGGGTGTCTTTTTTTTTTAAATAAAAAATCTGTTTCTTTTAATCATAAGGAAATTTCTCATAATCTCTGCTAGGTGGCTTTAATTTGTCCTGCAGCATCCATCAATGGTCTGATAGTAGAGTGCAGCACTGCTCCTCCATTTATCCTGGCTTTTTTTTTTTTTTGTAGATCATGGGGCTCGAACTATAGTCCTGAGTGTTGTGTCTCAATGCTACAGCCCTATGTCTTGAGTTACAGGGCCACTTCTGGTTTTCTAGTGGTTAAATGGAGATAAGTGTCTCATGGACTTTAGTGGCTGGGATGGCTTTGAACTGTGATCCTCAGATTTCAGCCTTCTGGAGTAGCTAGGATTACAGCCATAAATTACAGCCAGCACCCCGCTTTAGCAAGGTTTTTAAAGGCAAAAACCACACACACACACACACACACACACACACACACACACACGCCCCAATAGATGGGTTTTTTTTTTGCCAGTCCTGGGGCATGAACTCAGGGCCAGAGCATTGTCCTTGGGCTTTCTCAAGGCTAGAGCTCTACCACCTGAGCCACAGCTCCACTTCCAGCTTTTTCTATGTGTGTGCTACCAAGGAATCAAACCCAGGTCTTTGTGCATGCTAGGTGGGCACTCTACCACTAGGCAAAACTCCCAAAAGTTTATTTGAAGTCTGGACATCAACAGGAGTCTGGTAGGTTTTAACATGATGGAAATTCTGCTGGATGGGTTTTAGGAAAGGTTTCCAACTATGACAAAAACTTCACTTTTGAATCTTGGATTTTTATCATGAGAATAGAAATTGTTAATGTATTACAAACAGAAAATGTATCCCAATGGTGATATGGCAGAAACTAGAATAAAACCTACATCCCTATGGAAGATATTTTTGTGAGCTTGTTTAAGATATTGTGCAGCTGCTGGGGGTCCATCCCATATTCCACACATAAACACATACAAACTTTTTTGAAAAACAGATACAATATACCGCTATTTTTAGCTAAATGATAGAAAGGGAAACTAGATAAGAAAACCAGACACCTTTTTAGAATACATCATTATACTGGTCAGAACTTACATATCAAATGTGTCTGATTGCTTAAATGAAGGGACCCCCTTTCAAGAATTTAGTTAAATGATTACTTAGGACAGCTTCACAGTCAGCTATTGTTATGTAAAATCAGGGAAAAAAGAAGCACATTGTGTCTAGGTACTCCTTTCTTTGTGTAATTTGATGTTCTAAAAGGAGAAGAGAAAAATAAAGTACTAAAACTGATACGTAATCACATACATATAATTCACTTTTGTGTCAGTGGCATATTTTTTTTCTTAAGTTGATATTCACATATGCTAGATTACTTGTCTACCATTGAGTAGCAGTCTCACCCTACATTTTCCATTTATCATTTATAAATTTTATCATTCCTCATATTCTTCATTTCTTTTTTCAAATACAATCTGCAAATGATACTAGACAAATGTCTAGTATCATTTCCTTTCTTTGTGAAGAAAATTCCTCATAGCCTGGATCTACCAGAAAAGAAGTTCTTTTTTTGCCTTTTTGGCCTGAAATAAATCTATTTGCTTGAAAGTTATTTTTACTAGACATAAATAAATGTAAATTGCCAGTTTACTTCTTTCAGTACAGGAAACCCATTTTAATGAATGTTCCACTGTTTCATTTATTTGACACCAAATGATGTTCAGAAATATTACATGGGAAACTGAATGGGGAACTGCATTTTAACTACAGATAATTCTAACATTTTGAAATCTTATACCACTCAGTTCTGTTCCAGCTATCCCCTAAAGCCTCGCTATTCACATCACAACCATGCAAGCTATGCTATCTGATATTCCTTTGTAACTGCTTCCATCAACAGATTGTCACAAAATTATTCCAGCTCTGGGTTCAAATAACACAGTCATTACTTAACTGTGGACCCACAGTGCAAGAGTAGTAAATGCTAACAATTTATTATAGTGTTATTTTATTTTTAGTTATTATTATCCATTGTACCTAATTTATAGATTAAATTTTATCATGTATATACATATATATGAGTAAATTGGCATATAGAAGGTTTCAAACTTGCGCTCCTTCATTTATAGGGAAGGCACCAGAACTATTAAAACATTATAACACTGTTATTTGGCTTGGATACTTTCTGATATAAAGTAAATTGCAATTGTTAACTTTTCTTCGTGATGTAAACTTTTTCTCTGACTCCATCAAAATTTTATATCATCTTAATTTTTAGTAGTCTCAATCTAATGTGTAAAATATTTGTTTTTGCTGCAGTACTGACAGAAATTGTTTTTAAATTCATGTAATTTCATAAAAATAACTTTAGGGACCCATGATTTATATTCAGTTTTTATTATATTTTCTATTATACTTGGACAGTTCTTGTTACTGATTTGAGTATTTTATCTGTCTCTCTCTTCTATTCCAGTTTACCAATGTGTTAGTTTATTCAGGGTAATTCCCCTTTTAAATACACTCTTGTGTTTTATTTTTCCCTGCACTTCAGTTTGGGTTATTTATACTGAAGTAGCTGCCATCTCACTGTTTATTTCCTCATGATAGTCTAGGCCAACATAATGGGCACATTGAAGACATTCTAGATCTTTTAAGTAGTAATTTTTGCATTTTGTAGTATTTTTACTATACTCTTGTATTCATCTTCTCATTATTGAATTTCTCCAATACTTTATAAACTTACTGTGTGTCCTTTGAATTAGACCCTTAAAGTAATGACAGTTTTTCAAACTCCTGAGGTTGAATCATCTCTAATTTCAACATCAGACCTTTCCATACATTATTTTTCTTTTTCCTATATTTTTCTATTTTCCTTATCATAGATTTTCAATTCCAGAGGTAGTTTTCAGATCCAAAAGACTGAAATAGAATTTTGTCTGATTATGAGCATTCTTGTTTCTTATTCAGATCACAAATATGAGCAGTTGAGCAATCTATTAGAAATTGAGCAGGGGTTTTAGTTGGCTTCTTTCTATAGTTTCTATCAGTAAATCATAGGTTTTATTTTCTCTATTCCCATCCCCCCTCCTCTCTCTCTCTCTCTCTCTCTCACTCTCTCTCTTCTTTTGCTCCTCTAGTGTTGACTGTTAGTGCTCAAAACAAGTGCTTACTTTGTGTTATCATGGTTTCACTGCACACTTAAGAAAACTTAGGAACTAGAGTCTTGGAGTGGAACTTGTAAGGTAATGATATTACACATTCTCATGGCAACTGAACAATCTTTCATATACATTTGATAGAAGGTGCTGGTTTCCTACCACTACTTATACCAGTAGGAATCTCTCACTTAGTGGTCATATAAACTGGTAGACCTAACAATATTTGTCATTTCTATAGATTCATAATGTTAATAATGCTGATGAAGTAAAAATAAACAGAAAAATTAGTAAAAAGGTGTGAAGTATATCTACACAATGTGTTAATACTTGATTTTCCATTTACAGCTTTCACATGAGAGTGTTGACTGCCATGCAAATAGCTTAATACTTTGTTTTATATGAAAGAAGGGTGCATAGAGGTTGGAACTACTGATGACCTGACATTCTACACAGTTTTTTGGGTAAGTTACTGGTATAGGCCATAAAAATACATGCTTGTTAGTACAATTTCCTCTTGTACTGGGAAATCTACATATTCTGAAGTGATGTATTTGACTTCTTGTATATTTTGCCTACTTTTTCTTGCAGTTTTAAGAGACATTGATGAGAGCAATGATAATAAATGTAATGATATTTAGAGTTTAATAATGAAATAGAGTTTATATGAGTATGCAATAGGCTACTTATTAACTTAGATGACAAATAGATGATCAATAGATAACATGCATATAGATATTGGTATGAACTTGTTGTAAAATCAGTAATTAGTTCTTCCTGTAATAAAACACATCATGCATAAATAAATGTAGGTAAAATAATGCATAAATGTAGGTAAAATAAGAAAATCCACAGCATTCAAATGTTTCTTGAAACTTCATAAGCTTCTTCAAAATTTCCTCCTTAACAGCTTGGAAACAAGTGCTCACTAAAGCTACAAGATCAGCTTTGAGTTTTCTCTGGCTGGACTATAGCATGAAAGGATACCTTGCAGCCATTTTATGAACCTTTGTAGACTCTTTATTTTCATAAACTTCTGATAATAATGCAACAAAAATAAAAACTAAAATTTTCAGTTGCTCTTGCTTTTATTGATTGGAAAATGCAACTACTCTTATGCAAGCTTCATTTTAGCTACATATACATGTACACAACACAGAGGTCTGCATGAATTTATCACAACCAAAAAATCCCCCGGCAAATGCCTATGTATCAAATATGATAACTGAATCCTATGTTTGGCTAGATGGATTTTCAGAGATTAATACAAAAACTATAACTCCCAAAGATTATTTTACTAGTTCAAATTTTGCTTTTCTAAAAATTACTGCACTAATTTCTAATTAACCTCCAATATTCAGTTCATCTATATAATGACTACAATTATATATCACTAAGCCATTTGAGAAGATGAAAATTATGATTATTAGTGAATATTTTTTTCTTTTTCAATCATGAACTTGTTGGTTTTGGGCTTTCTAAACCATCAGATTGCTAACTTTTGAACTATATCTACACTCATAAATTTTTAGAGGTAAATTGCACAGGTAAATTAAGATGTTTAAAAATAAAGTATGTAAATGTTCTGCTTTCAAGAAAATTGCTTAACCTCTATGTGCCACCTTTAAAAACAGAACAAAATAATTACCTTGCATTATATTGTTGACATGTAGAGGCTTCTTAAAGACATTTTAGTGTGGTGAAGGATTTCACTACACTAATTCACAGAATGCTACTTAAATTATCCCTAAAGTAGACCAATATCTTTAAATTAATAAACTTATACTGTCCTCCAAAGGTAGATAAAGCAAATTACTTAGTATCAGTATTCATTTAAGATAGCAACAAATAAATATTGTATTCTTATAATCTATAGCTTTGTTTTACATAATTAAAAACTATATGAACTCATTTTATAGATTATAGATATGGTATAAAGAAAATTAACATTTAAATAGTCTATACATAGATAAAGATTGTGAGGATTTAGAATAAAAACAGAAACATACATTAATTTTTAGGTTATCTAAATGTTGAAGTAGTATTTGGGATATGCTTGTTTAAATAAAAGTACAATTAAGGCCGGGAATTTGACCTAGTGGTTAGAGTGCTTGCCTAGCATGCATGAAGACCCGAGTTCAATTTCTTGGTACCACATATAGAAAAAAGCCAAAAGTGGTGCTGAGGCTCAAGTGGTAGAGCTCTATCCTTGAGAAAGTCCAAGGACAGTGCTCAGGCCCTGAGATCAAGCCCAGGACTGGCCAAAAAAAAAAAGTACAATTAAAAGTAAAAATAAAAAATAGTCAATATAAATAAAGGAGTCACATTTCAAGGTAACATGTTTTGAAAAGAATTTAAAAAGTGAGAAAATCTTGGGGTAGTTTGAATAAGTTAAATTTTTGTATTGCAAAAGAAATCCTTAAGCAATATAAAGTTTTGCTTAAATGATAGAAATAAATATGACTAAAAAAGACTAATATTCAAAATTTTTGATACTTCCCCTATTCATTTTGGGAATTGACCTTTGTCTTCATTGTAAAATGAATGCACTTACTCTCCAGCACTGCTTTCAAGTAAGCTTAACAGATTCATCTCATTGATCATGGAGCTGGTTTTCTAAGGGAGGAGAACAAAATACACATGTATGAGTAGACAAGATTAGAAGTAGATAGGTTTAAGTAAGATAGTACCTTTCTAGCAAGCTTTAGCTGAAATATAGAAAAGGAAAAAGGAAAGGAAAAGAAAAATGAAGGAAGAAAAAAACAGAATATATTAATAAGGGGTAGATACATAGCACATATTTCATATTAAAAACCAGTGAATGTTTGTATCCATTTGTCAGGTATATGTAAACATCAGTAACATAAAAGGTAAATATTCATCTAAGCCAGAAAATGACACTTGAATAAAGACTCAAGGAAGATGTTAGAGTAAGCCAATCACTCCTTCAGTCCCACCATCCTCAAATGCCTGATGAGTACCAAGTATTTTAAGGTAGATACCAGAATGCTCCAGAGAAAGAGAGACGGGCAGGGAGTAAACTGAGGGATTAGTCAAATGGAGGAGAAGATGTTGGTATGGTTTTCTTATAATCTTTGTTAACTACAGGGCTATAAGAGAATTTTGATTGGAGATAATCTGATGAATGTGTTTAAAGCTTCCCACTTACTGCTCTGATGTTCCTGGACCATTAGAAGACAAAAACAAATATAAGAAAACAATGGGACAAGCACTGGTGGCTCATATATGTAATCCTAACTTCACAGGAGGCTGAGATCTGAGGATCTGGTTTGAGTCAATCAGAGCAGAAAAGTCTGTGAGACTTTAATCTCCCTCCAGTTAACCACTAGAAAGCAGGAAGCAGCACTGGGGTCCAAGTGGGAGAGTGCTATAGTCTTAAGCAGAGCAAGCTCAAGGACAGTGCCCAGGACCCCATTTCATGCCCCCAAAGCATTTTTTAAGTCGCTAGCACAGAGATCAAAGGAAAGAGGGAATATGACTAAAGCTCACATGGTAGTAAGGACTGACTGTGTTGAAGAAAAAGCTAGTAATGCAAGAGGGAAAGAACATACAATCTAGACTGAATGTATTAACTACAAAGGACTGGATGTATTTATCTTATTGTGTGTAAGTTTTATTGTAACGATGATGTACAGAGGGGTTATAGTTACATAAGTCAGGTAATGAGCCCATTCCTTTTAGAACAATGTCACCACCTCTCTCATTTTCTCCCACACTTCCCCCTGCTGCACTCCCCCCCTCAGATTTGTATAATTCATTTTCAACATAGTGTCTAGTGAATATCATTTCTGAATTGGTTCATCCTTTGTCCCTCCATGTCTGTGCTTCGTTTTCCCCTTCGCAAATCAGATAAACTTATATATAAGACAAAGGGCACAGAAATCAAACACTGTGATAAAAAGAAATAAATCAAAGGAAAATAAAGAAAAAAAGAAATAACTGCAAACAGCGTTCAATAAGCATCATTTTCTATAGTCATATGCACATAGGTACTGAGCCATTGTGAACCTCTCCTAAGAATATCCTCCTTTGTTCTGTGTGATACTCAGAGTGCTGTTTAAGTAATCGTGTCCAAGAGTAATTATTTTTCTTTTACTATCCATTGGGTTTACTTATAGATTTATAGGCACATTCTAGTTATTACAAAGGAGGTCCCTCACTGGATGAATGGATAGAGACAATGTAGTATGCATACACAATGGAATTCTACTCTTCAACTAGAAAAAAAAATGACATTGCCTCATCTGTAAGGAAATAGATGTATTTATTTTAAACAGAAGCCTACAGTTCTCATACATTGTCAGGATTCAATTCAGATAAGTATGGCATGCACTGTGATACTGTATATGCAATACTTTTCAATATGCTACCTCCATTATGGTTATTTCAAACTAGAGATAAAAATCATTAATATTTAATATGCTAGTCTCCAACCTCTTCTATCTTCTTATGTGAGGAAGATGGCAAAAATCAAGCTAATGCATTTGTTAGCCAAGGACTGCCAAATACTTCCAGCAAACCATTAGATATTAGAAAAGAGCACATAGAAATAGGTCACTCACTGTACCCCATTAAAATGAACTCAGTCTACTGACATCTTTATCCAAATGCTAGCCTCCAGAAAAAAAAAAAGCACAAGGAATTTCTGCTTCTTCAGTGTGTAGTGTTTTATACAATGTATTTTGTCCTGGCAGCCCAGTGGATGAGTCTGCTTCAGAGTCAGATAATCAAGGTTAATATCAATAGCCCTAAGTCATATTGATGGTGTATACCTTGAAATAATGTAATGAAAATGACATCATGATCTTGTTCCCAGGCATTCACATGCCAAACCATGACAAGAGCAAACAAATCTCAATTTTGGAACATAATACAATATTCCTGACTACTCTTTGGCATAATTATTAAGGTTTCAAAACTAAGGAAAAATTAGAGAAACAATCACAGCCTAGACAACATCTTTTCCCCTGAAGTTCTTAAATCACATTGTTTATAAATTAACATGACACTGCCTGTCCCTGCCCACTAAGTGGGCTTTGCATGGTTCTCTTAATATTATTCTTTCATCTGGTCTCCTCTTATGAACAAAGACAACTTGTCAGAGTTTGGGATATGAGCTGTGACCACAGGTTAGAGAAAAGTTAATTATTCTGCAGAATTTGACCTCAAGAATGTCATGCTTGAAGCAATTGGACTAACTTAGCCACAGATAAATTAGTTAAGCAGTTTAAAGCAACATAAGTTGCACATTAGCCAGCTTTTAAATCAGTGGCAGTAAAGTGTATGGGGTTGGGAAAGACTCAGTTCTCATACTTTTGATTTCAAATTTCGCTACTCCATTCCATCTCACATGTCATGCTTTTCTACTCCCTCCTACTTGTTGTTTGCTTTTATTCTTTCCTTCCCATCTAATCCTGAAACCTTCCCAGCATCCTAGGAATTGAAACAGGATAAAGCAACTACCCTCCATCTTTCTTTCATTCTAATCATCTGTCTCTTCAGCCACTAATTAATGAGTAAACATTTTCTAAACCTGGGATTGTTTTCCTCATTTATGTAATCATGGGCTTTATAGAAGACATCCTCTAATTTAAGTTGGTAGGGTCAGGTGTGTCTTTTATTTAGCTCCCCCTTTTTATTTTTGTATTTTATTGTCAGGGTGATATACATTCATCAGGTAGTGGGTACATTACATTTTGGACATTGATACCCCCCACCCCTCCCAATCATCTTGTTTTTCCACTCCCTTCCCTATTTCAAATAAATTAACATATATACAATATTCCAGGTACTAAAGTCAGATAGAGTAACAACATGAGATAAACCATAAGGAGAAATAAAAGAGAAAAAAATAACTTCACATAGTGCATTAAGAATAACAATTATAGGGGCTGGGAGTTTGGCCTAGTGGTTGAGTGCTTGCCTAGCATGCATGAAGACCCGGGTTCAATACCTCAGTACCACATACATCGAAAAAAGCCAGAAGTGGTGCTGAGGCTCAAGTGGTAGAGCTCTAGCCTTGAGAAAGTCCAAGGACGAGTTCATGCCCTGAGCTCAAGCCCAGGACTGGCAAAAAAAAAAAAGAATAACAATTATAAAGATAGCCCGCTTTTTAAAGCAACATTCATTGAGAAATTGGGTCTTAACTTAGGAGGCTGAGATCTAAGAATCACAATTTGAGGCCAGGTTAAGCAGGTAAATTCTAGAGATTCTTATCTCCAAGTAACATGCAAGATAGTGAAGTAGTGAAGTATTGTTCAAACACATAGAATATCAGGCTTGAGTTAAAAGACAGCAGGACCAGATTTTAAGCCCTTGTACCAAAACCAAACCAAACCAAAACAATAATCACAAAAACTACAGTGCCTACTTACTCCCCCCTCCCCCAATTACCACTTGGTTTGATTTTTATTCACATGTTCTAGGCATGCTGTCTAGGAGTGACATCTAATACAAAAACCACTCATTTTGTGTCTGTGTGTTGTGTATGTGTGTTTGTGTATGAGAGGGAGAGACACAGAAAGAGAGACAGACAGACAGACAGACAGACAGAGAATACTGAGACTGGAACTCAAGCTGTGGACATTAACCTTTAGCATTTTCACTCTGTTGGAACTCTACAATGTGAAGCAGAGCTTCACTTATGGATTTTGGGTGGGTAATTCAAGATAAACTCTTCTGAACTTTACTGCCAGAGATGGATACAAACTGTGATTCTCAGAGTTCAGTAACTAAGATTATAGGCATGAGCAAAGGCACCAGGCTCAGTGAGCATTTTTAATGAGTGATTTCCCAAACACAATCAGTTATCCCTTGCAATATATTACAATCATCATCATTACACGATCCCTGGGGTTCCTAATTTGAAGATATCCTGGGACATTTGAGATGTTGTATAAGAGTAAGGACACCAGCTTGAAAGGAGCAAAGCAAAGTTTATTCTGCCCAGATGGCGTGCTGGCACATATAAAGCAGAACACACATGAGTGCTTTCTTCTGTCTTGACACAGCGGTCCCTTCCCATTACCAAGATTCGTCAGGCTCAGGAGTCACAGTCTCTCCGGATTGGCTAACACTTAGCATGTAAGTCAAAAGGCTGGGAATCTTATTGGCCAGCGTTGAAGGAGCAAAAGGTCTGGTGGGAAGAGTCTGAGCAAGTACCCTGGGCTTACCATTATGGTGGGCAAGTTTCATAGACAAAGAATGGAGGGCTTAGCAAAAAACACACCAAAAAAATGAATCTGGACAGTGCAAGTAAACACGGAGTCTGACAAAAAGAAAGGTAAAAAGACTATCTCCTCCACCTATGTAATTACTTACTCTCCATCACCAGACCTCGCTTCATGGAGTTCAGTTCTCCTTTGGTGGACCAGTTTATAACCATTGCACAACTGGCTCCACCTCTGACCAGGCAGTTTTAACACTTTTATTTTCCTTTTCTTTTTAAAAATATATTCCATGTCCTCCAGTAAAACCCTGTGCTACTTTCCTTTCCTTTTTTTTTTTTTTTTTTTTTTTTTTTGTCGTGGAGCTTGAACTCTGGGCCTGGGCTCTGTTCCTGAGCTCTTCAGCTAAAAGCTACCGCCCTACCCCTTGAGCAACAGCACCACTTCCGGTTTTATAGTGGTTAATTGAAGAGTTTCATGGTCTTTAGTGCTCTGGTTGGCTTTGAACTGCAATCCTCAGATCTCAGCCTCCTGAGTAGCTATTTTTACAGGCATGAGCCACGAGCCCGGCTTACTTTACTTTTTAACCTTTTTCAGAATTGGGTGTCATTCATTACTGTTACAAACGAAGCATTGTTGAGTCTCACAAAATGTTAGATTTAAAAAGGCAGAAGAATGTATGTTATCCCTCATCTCCTTTGCTGTACCTTGGGTATCGCATATTGTTACAGTATCTCACTTTGTTATCTGATATATTGAATTTATTTGTATTTGGTTATCTGAAACTTGATAGGGAAAGGGGGAAAACCAATACGGGGTAGTGGGTGGTGGGTGGGGGGAGGGTAATGAGTACCAAGACATGTGAAAGGGTATCAATGTATGTGAATTAATGCACCTTCTATCTGGCAAATATCATGTAACCCTTTTATTAATTACAATAAAAATATATAAAAAATAAATTTAAAAAGGCAGAAGAATGTGTCATTAGGTATTTATTATTTAGCACAGAAAGCAAAGGTTGAAAATTTTCACAACTATATTAAGATAGTAGAAAATGCAAATGCATGTTTCAGAACTGTGCATCGTAATTCATTGTTAAATGTTAGTGCAGTACAAAAATAGAAGAAATCAATCTGTCAATCATATTTGTTTTTTAAATATTTTTTATTGTAATTAATAAAAGGGTTACATGGTATTTGCCAGATAGAAGGTGCATTAATTCACATATCTTGATACCCTTTCACATGTCTTGGTCCCCATTACCCTCCCCTCCACCGCCCCCTCTTGGTTTTCCCCCTTCCCTATCCAATTTCAAATAACCAAATACAAATAAATCCAATCAATCATATTTGATATACTTCTTTCTTGAGCAAGCTACATCTACTGTATTCCATTTTTTTCAACTTTTTTTCTTTTTTACATAAAATTATAAAAAGTAATACCCTTATATTAGGCCCTAAATATAAGCACCACCCACCACATTCACGCCCGTTCTCTCAACTGAACTATATTTTACACATGACTACAGCGTGATTTCAGAAGTTCTCTCAAATTGAAAACTCACTATGATGAATTCTAAACACTCATTCCTTTGACTATAGATTAAAAACTTAAGAATGGTCTTTTCATGTTTGTTTTAGCTAGCACCAGGTTTTGAATGCAGTGCCTTCCAAAGGTTCCATCACTTGAGCCATGTTTTCAATCTGTATCTGGCTGTTTTGAATGGATCCTATGTGTCTGCCTGTTCAAAGCCAGCTGTAAATCACAATCCTCTGGCCCTTAGCCTTCATAATAGCTAGGATTACAGGTATAAGTTAACAATCTGTCTCCATCTGTCTCCAATAAAGGTCAAACTTTCAGTATACATTAAAGAGTAAAAGAAAATTTTGTCCCCACTTCTGTGGGAATGTGTATTGAATAAAGGGAGAAAAACTTATTTAAAATCAATGGAATTATTTGTTGTACTTGTAATGTTATAAAAGCACAGTAGGACTGAAGAAAATCTACTGACTTAGTTTGCTCTGTGTTGTTCTGACAGAACACCTGACCAGTTAATTTATGTAGAAGAAAAATGTATTTTTTACTGAGTGCTGGTGGCTCAGACATGTAATCATAGCTATTAAGGAGGCTGAGATCTGATGATCATGGTTTGAAGCCAGCCCAGGCATGAAAGTCCATGAGACTTTTGTCTCCAATTAAGGACAGAAAACCAGATGTGGTGCTATGACTCAAATTGATAGAGTGCTAGCTTTGAGCAAAAAAGCTCAATTACCAGGCTATGAGTTCAAGCCCTATTAGTGACCACACACACAAAAAAAACTTCATAGTTCTGAAGTGTGTGAAACTCACCATTTAGGCACTGACAGATTTTTGTGTCCACTGTGGACATAAGCTTCTCTTCCAAGATGTCAGCTGAAAGTCTGTACCCTGCAGATAGTAAAATAAAAGATGTTGAATCTTCTTTTTTTTTCAGCTTTGTATTCTGTTTTTATTATTTTTTTACTGTATGTTGAATTTAATTTTATTCATTGTATCTTTATTTTTTTCTTTTTTTATTGTAATTAGTAAAAGGGTTACATGATATTTGCCAGATAGAAGGTACATTAATTCACATACATTGATACCCTTTCATATGTCTTGGTACCCATTTCCCTCCCCCCCACACCCCCCACCCGTCTTGGTTTTCCCCCCTTCCCTATCAAATTTTAAATAACCTAATACAAATAAATTCAATATATCAGACAACAAAGTGAGATACTATAACAATATGAGATAACCAAGGGACAGCAAAGGAGATGAGAGACAACATAGTACATTAAGGACAACAATCATTCGTTATATGGCTTTTGTTTCAATATCCTGGAGGTCCTTTCAATTAGCTTCATACTATATGTCCTTATGTATCAAGATTTTGCTCTATTGCAGATCTCTGCTAGTAGAGCCCAAGGTTTCTACTGATTATGACGAATGAGGAAAACCATTGAGCCTAAGTTCCTTTGAGTCTGGCTTACTTCACTTAATAGGATTTTTTCTAAGTCTTTCCATTTCCTAACAAATGGGGCGATCGATGTCATTCTTTCTGACAGCAGCATAGAATTCCATTGTGTACAAATACCACAACTTGTTGATCCAGTCATCAACTGAGGGGCATCTAGGTTGGTTCCATATCTTTGCTATGGTGAATAGTGCTGCAATGAACATTGCTGTGCTAGTGGATTTAGTATGCCCTTGTTTCTGGGTGGTTGGGTAAATGCCAAGTAGTGGAATTGCTGGGTCATAGGGGAGTTCTATGTTTAGCCTTTTGAGGCACTGCCACACTGCTTTCCATAGTGGTTGAACGAGTTTGCACTCCCACCAACAGTGTAGTAGTGATCCCTCCTGGCCACATCCCCTCCAGCATCTGTTATTATTCGTTTTCCTGATCCTGGCTATTCTAATTGGAGTGAGGTGGAATCTTAGAGTTGTTTTGATTTGCATTTCTTTTATGACCAGAGATGTTGAGCATTTCTTCATGTGTCTATAGGCCATTTTTGTTTCTTCTTCAGAGAAGACTCTCTTTAGGTCTTTGGCCCATTTTTCAATGGGATGGTTGTTACTTTGGAGATTAGTTTTGGAGTGATTCAATTTTTTGAGTTGTTGATATATTTTAGATATGAGGCCTTTGTCCGTTGTTTGGTTGGTGAAGATCTTCTCCCACTCTGTAGGCTTCCTAATTAATTTACTAGCTATGTCCTTTGCCATACAAAAGCTCTGCAGTTTAATGCAGTCCCACTTATCCAGCCTTTCTCTGATTTCTTGTGATTCCTAGGCCTCCTTGGCACAGGTCGAAACTTTCTTAATAAGGACCAAGAATCAAAAGATGTTGAATCTTCTATGTAGGCTATTTCACAACAGAATTCATTCATTCATGAACTCAGAATTCTTGCAACCGAAACACCATTGGCCAGGTCCTAGCTCTGAGAACACATACATTGCAGATTAATTTTCAGTATAAATTTTAAAGAAGCTAAAACAAGTCAGTATATGACATATACTAGTACACTAATATTTGTTAATATGATAGTATACATAGTATAGCATTAATATTTGGGTTTATCTCAGAGAATCATAGGAATCTGAATTTTAGGACTTGATTTACCACTCTCTGCTCTTCAATATGATAATTATATTCAGCACATTATATGCTTACAATGAAAACAATACATTTAATGATATCTTCCAACATTTCTAATTGGCACATGTGTTGCATTGCTAAAATATATGGCCTATGTCTATGTATCTATGTTTAATGAAGTGAAAAACAGAACTGGAGCTGTGGCTCACGTGTAAGGTTCCAACCCAGAGCATAAAAGCTAAGGAACAATGCTTAGAAAACGAGTCCAAACCAGTACCAGTACCAATGTCTGTGCATATGCACATCTGCATACACACACATACATATGTGGAAACACATAGTCATGCACACATATGCTCACATGCATGCACAAACACAAAAGAAAATAAATAGGACAAAGAAATGAAAGAAAAAATCTAAAATGAAATGAGGAAAATACCTTAAATAAAAGAAAAAGTTATAATTTTAAAAAGGTTATCTATGCAATATGTCAAAAATAGTCTGCTTTTTTGTATTGTTTTCAGATTAAATGTAAATATTCTGTTTATTTTGGTGTTACTAATATTTAGACACATGGATTTTGGCATCAGAAAATTAGTAACAGAATAATTATGTCCTTAGAGAAAATTTCTGTACCTTCCCGAGACCTGATTAACTGCAGCAGGTTAATTAATAACATGAACAACTGAAGCTCCCATATTATTGTTTTTACATTCTTATGTAAAATAAGAATGATGATAATATGGTTGGTTCCTACTGTGAGAAATAAAACAGGCAATTCACAAGATGCTAAAAAACACATTGCATGACACACAATAAATGCTCTAAAATTGTCCATTGGATGATTATTATTACTATTATTAGTAAAATTGAACATATCTAAATGATCAATGTGATTGCTTACCAGGCATTGTACATAGTTCTTTCTTAGTTATTTAAATACACATTATCTATAAGAAGTAGTTCTGTATAAAGCCATAATAAGATATGTGAATTTATTTTTTTTTAATTTGTTTATTTTGTCATTTGTGGAGCTTGTACTCAGAGGCTGGGTGCTTTCCTGGCACTCCATTGCTCAAGGTTAGCCCTCTGTTAGTTTGAACCATAGCTCCACTTCCAGTTTTTCTTGTGATTCATTGGAGGTAAGAGTTTCATGGTCTTCTCTGCCCCCGTTTGAATTTGAACCACAGTCCTCAGATCTTAGCCTCCTGAATAGCTAGGATTGCAGATGTGAGCTACCAATGCTCAACTGAGTTGTGAATTTGTATTACTATTCTGATCTTATATTACCATGTGCTGTTCGCATTGCATCTTCATTCATTCACTTCTTTCTATTGTCTCAAGAAGTGAACAGCTGGTTTTAATTTGTGCTGAAGAACCATTGTGAAAAATTTAGGCAATTTTCACAAAAAATAGCATCAAATTTCATACCATTTGTGCATCTTATCCAATTGTGTGTGTGTGTGTGTGTGTGTTTTCCTGTGCTCGAGATTCCTAACCTCAAAAGATCCTTCTAAATCAGCAATTATAATATCTACCAAACCAGACTTGCACCACTGCAGCAGGTTAATTAATAACATGAACAACTGAAGCTCCCATATTATTGTTTTTAACATAGTTTAAAATACATTTAAAATAATTTTATCATGTTATTTATTTTTTATTCTATGGTGTTTATCTTTTGTAATATGCAATTACTTTTACAATAATCATTTAGAAGCTGAAAATTTTATCTGATATGCTTTATTCCTAGAAATATTTTGGCACTTAAAAATAAAACAATAATAAATAGTTATCCTATTTTTGCAATATTTGGCATTTCCTGCTTCAAAACATATTTTCACGAATATTTTACTTATTTGCAAGTTCAAAGTCCACATAGCCAATAGTCAAGAAAGTAATCAAAAGGTTTTTTAAATTTTGTTTTTGTTTCTAATTTGCAAAAACTAGCACGTAAAGTTTTGAATTCCAATAGTGCAAGATGGGAAAATGAAAGAGAAATAACCATTTTTGTGAGAAAGAAGAGACTATGTATTATCATTTTATACATGTACTTATTCAAAAATAGATGTATTTTATTTTTATGGTAGGAATTTGTATTTTCAAAGTCATTAATTTGAAAATAGTACAAAGAAACTTCTTTAAAGAAAAATTTCATACATTTTTTAAACAAATACTTCATTACGTGCAAATGGTGCTTTTTTAGGAGCATTACACTAGAGTTTTTATAAACATTACACATTTTCGCAGTTCTTTGAAAGTAAGATAAAACATTGAGATAAGAGTGACATCATGTAAATGCCTTTACCGAAGGCATTGTTTCTATGACCACGCAACATAAATGGCAGCTCTGGTGTTCTGAAGTGATCTATGTAAAAACAGGTCAGGACAGCGAATAGCAAGACAGGTGAACTTTGTATATTTTTATGGTCTCCATCTTTCAGTGGTCAATATCTACTTAAGGATTTTTAGGCACTGACAGTGTCGCCACACTTAAAAATGGAGCAACAACAACAAAAAAAACACCTTTCCTCTGTCTGGTAATTAGTAAACCTTCTATTTTTAATATGACAGGATTAATAATCCTTTCCTGCAAAACATTGTTCCTCACAGGAAATCTTCCCTAGAGTGTATACAGAAAGCCAGGAAGGGTTAGTGGTGGTATGGGTAAGGAGCTTTTGTGGCTGATGGACAGATAATTGGAGGACAAGAAAACTTGTACTTATCAGAGCCTAACAGGCTCCAGGAAACTGAGATCTTTTGCGAGCACTAGATCTAACACTTGACTGGAGTGTGGTTAGACACAGTACAGTGATCACAGCTTTGGATGAAGCCACAATTTAATACCCTGGCAGCTGTGGAAACAGTAAGAGGATCCACCTTGCTGTAGTGGGATTTGGTAACATTCACAGGCTTCACTCTGGGTTCAGAAAGGCACGATAGCAGGCCTGAGCCTGAGCATGTCTTATAATTCTCTAGAAATTTGAATTTTTTTTTTCTTTTTCAAAAGTTACGTGAGCTCAAGGTCATTTTTCCTGACTGATGTCTCAGTGATTTATTTTTATTTCTGTTGTCCGAGTGGCCTTACCAAATTGCATGACAAATTGGAGTACTAGCTTATTAGGCTAGGAAAAAATTTAACTTATTGCTTCCTTGTATCCTTTTTGTGTTTCTTGAGGCTCTCAATATTTTCAAATGATAAAAGGAATTTTAATAGGAAAATAATGACTATAGAACACTGTTGGGGTAAATTCCTTTGAGTTTGAAATAGCTGAAACTCAGAGAACAAAAAAAGCAGCATTTTTGTTTCCTGGAATGCCTTTTGACCTCAGTGGGAAATCTTTGGATAGTTTTATATTATTTTTTCCTTAAATTAATGTAACTATCATAAAATTGTGACCTGTCCATGTTTTCTCTTCTGTTATAAATTCTTAAGTACTTTTTTTCCTTCAGTAGAATAGCAGCACCTAAAGGGGGAAAAAAAGCCTGTGAATATAGATATGCAGTCACAGAAAATTCACTTCTCAGAAAAGTATAATAAATGGTCAGTGCTAGCGGTGGAGTCAAACCAAAGACCAACAATGATTATCTTGTATCAAAGGGAAAACAAATGGAAAGTGACAGAAGCAGAATAAGAATAACAGACAGACAGACAGACAGACAGACAGACAGGATAAATTTTGCTGCTGTTGCTAATATCCACATTGCTCTTTGTATAGAGCAAGGAAACAAAGCAAGCAAACAATAGGAGTGGCAAGGAATTTTCTTATAGTAGACGAAGGAAAACAAGAATTTAAAAAAGAGAAATCATAAACTTAAAGTTTTTGTTTGACATCTTGTTTGACATATTGATTATCTTGTAATTTCAAATTTGGTATTTGGTTAATAATTGGTGATAATTTTGTTTTGTTTTGTTTTGTTTTTGAGTGCTAGGGCTTGAAGTCAGGTCCTAGATGCTGCCCCTGTGCTTTTTCATTAAAGGCTCTACCACTAGAGCCACAGCTCCACTTCCAGTTTTCTAGCAGTTAACTGGAGAAAGGAGTCTCATGGACTTTTCTGCCCCTGTTGACTTTGAATCCCAGTCCTCAGATTTCAGCCTCCTGAGTAGCTAGGATTACAGGCGTGAGCCACCTCCACCCAGCAACCATTGTGCTTTTATAGCACAGTGCTGTATCAGGGCTGAAGCTGTCTGAGCTCTATAACAAATTTATGACTACATGAGATCTGCACCCTATACACCAATTGCAAATGACTTTGAGAATCCTTGGAATTTGGGGTCTTCTTCTAAAGATATCATTGGTCTCTAAAACACTCCTTTTAGAAACAAGGGATTATTTCTTTTTAGACAAATGGGAATATAGATATTACCCTAGGAATCTAATGCTCTACAGAATATTTTTTTTTTTTATTTTGGGGTTAGTAGTGGAGTGTTTTTGTTGTTAGAAGTCAGGTTTGATTATTTCTCAAATACAGACATATGCAGATATCAACAATCATTTTATTTGAATAAAGGTGGGAAGGAAGAACTTTGCTTTATGTACCCCATACACCTCTATTACTGTGGATCCAATCTCTTCTTTCTTACCTGTCTCCTAGGTTTCTTCTCCCTCATCCCTATCTTCTTCTTGTTTTTTTTTCTCATACTCTTTTCCTCCTCCTATTCCTTATTATTTTCATTTTTCTTTCTTCCACTATTTCTACTAACTTGAAAAAACAGGTCAAAATAACTCATACCTACTTTGCTGTATAAAAATGTCTGAAATCACACTGGGGCTATAACCTTAACTTGGAGCTCTGAAAAACTGGTATCTGAATAAGTACTATAAGACATTCTTCTTATGGTCATGGTGATTTTCTTCTTCATGGCCACTAGTGGGGACCTTATGTAGGATGGCACAAAATGTTTGTCTTTACAGCTATGGATTATTGAGTATGCCTAGGATGCTCACACTGCTCCTCTCATTCCACAGAGTAATGCAACACTTACTTAACAGTATTGAAGGGACATTACCGCAGCAGCCAGTGCTATTAGCTGTAGAAATGTTCTTCATCCATTTTACATTTCTCTCTGTGTTAGTTTTCAGAGAAAAGAATGTATTCTGAGGGAGAAAATAAGGTAACTATGGTCTTCTGTAATTTTCTCCTGGGATGCTAGAGATTTTAGGACATTGATCTTAAGTCAATACCAATTAAAATTTCCCATTTTAAAGTGCTTGTAGCCCAATAAAACACTGACTGAAGAGATCATTTGTAATAAGATTAAATGATAGATGATGATATGAAAATTCAAATCTACATATATACTTGAATAGAATAAAGCAGGGATAGTGTTCAAGGTTAAATGTTAGTTATCTTCCTGAAAATATTTGTTTAGAGTCTTTTCCTTAATCCATCCAATTCCAGAAATGTCTTTACCAACAAACTCAAGGTTCCTTGGTCATTATTTTTCAAGGATTTTGTCTCAGTTAATATCTTCAATTTCCATTTCCTAGGTTTTTCTGGGTTTCATACATAATAAATCCCTATCTTTTCAAGACATTTTGTTGGACATGGGCTTGAACTCGGTCAGGGTGGAACTCGGGGTGCTGTCCCTGAGCATTCAGCTCAAGGCTACCAATCTACCCATGGAGCCACAGTGCCACTTTTAGTTTTGTAGTAGTTAATTGGAGATAAGAGAGTCTCAAAGACTTTAGTGCCTGGGCTGGCTTTGAACCACAATCCTCAGATCTTAGCCTCCTGAGTAACTAGGATTATAGGAGTGAACCACCATTCCTGGCTAGCTCTGATTTTAATTTTTTTTCTTGATTCCTGTATCTATTTTCATGTTGGGTATGTTTTGGAGAGCTATCACATGTGTCATAATGTTACGTTGATAGGAGTATAACTAAATTTTCATTTTCCCACACCTCTTCCTTCATCAGTACTATTACAGTATCATCTCCACCCACCTCCCCAAGCCGGAATTCTCTGTCATTTACCTTACCCCCTCTTTATCCCCATGACAATCACCTATTAAATTTTGTTGATTCTGTCTCTTTCATATCTTTCATATCCATCTCATTTCCATTTCTACCACTACTGACTTAGTGCAAGACCTCATTATCCTGGCTTCTACTGGTTCAATAATCTCCCTGCCAGCAGCCATGACCCTCTCTAATCCATATCTGACACTGCAGCTAGAGTAATCTTTTAAAATGCAAATTTAATCATCCTATTCCCTTGTTTAATTCCTTCAAATGGCTTCTCATTTCCTACAGGTTAAAGTCCAAATGCTTCTGTATGGCATACATGTCATTTTCATGATCTCACATCCAGACTCCTCATCTCTTTCCTTTCTGTGCTCTGGACTCTATAGGATCACTCAAAGTTGACGTCCCCAACTGAGCTATGAGTTTCTGCACGATAAAATATGATTTTGCTCATTCTTCTTTCTCTACCTATGAAGTTATTTACTTCTTCATTCACATCTCAAACTTTTATCCATCCTTAATGCTCAGCACAAAAGAACATTCTATATCTATCAGATTTCCATAAAAACACAGCCAACACACACACACACAAACATTTTTTAAGTCAATGTCTCTATTATTCAAATAAACCAATTTTCTTTTTCTTGTTACTGTGACTAGTACTCTACAAAATGATAAATGTTCTCAAGCACACTCTCAGAATTTTATATGTTTTATATAGTGTTGTCAAATCTATTTGTATTAGACAATGAGCATATATGTATTTAAATTTTGTTTATTTTAAACAATTGGCCCATTGCATGATGGAAGCCACAAGTCAAAATCTGTCACATGTAAAGTCCGTCAAATATTTGTTTTTTTATTTTTCCATATATTTTTATTGTAATTAATAGAAAGAAGGGTTACATTATATTCAGCAGATAGAAGGTGTATTCCTTCAAAATGATTGATACCCTTTCTCATGTCTTGGTCCCCATTTTCCTCTCCCCCCCCCATCTCTCATCTTGTTTTACCCCCTTCCCTATCCGATTTCAAATAACCAAATACTCATATATCCAATATATCAGATAACAAGGTAAAATACTGTAACAATATGAGATAACCAAGGGACAGCAAAAGATATGAGTGATAACATAGTACATTAAGGATAACAATCATTCCTTATATGGCTTTTGTTTCTATATCCAGGATGTGCTTTAATTTAGCATCATACTATGTTGCCTTATGTATGTAGGTTTTTTCTATTATAAATCTCTGCTAGGAGATTATGAAAAATAAGGGAAACCATTGAGCCTAAGTTCCTTTGACTCTGGCTTACTCCACTTAATATGATTTTTTCTAAATCTTTCCATTTCCTTACAAATGAGGCGATGTCATTCTTTCTGACAGCAGCATAGAATTCCATTGTGTACAAATACCACAACTTGTTGATCCACTCATCAACTGAGGGACATCTAGGTTGGTTCCATATCTTTGCTATGGTGAATAGTGCTGCAATGAACATTGCTGTGCTAGTGGGTTTAATATGTCCTTGTTTCTGGATGGTTGGGTAAATGCCAAGTAGTGGAATTGCTGTGTCATAGGGGAGTTCTATGTTTAGCCTTTTGAGGCACTGCCACACTGCTTTCCATAGTGGTTGAACGAGTTTGCACACCCAACAACCGTGTAGTAGTGATCCCTCCTGGCCACATCCCCTTCAGGATCTGTTGTTATTAGATTTCTCGATTATGTCCATTCTAACTGGAGTGAGGTGGAATCTTTAGAGTTGTTCTGATTTGCATTTCTTTTATGTACAGATAAATGTGGAGCATTTTTTCATGTGTCTATAGGCCATTCTTTTTAAATATATTTTTATTGTAATTAATAGAAGAGTTACATTATATTTTCCAGATATAAGGTACACTACTTCACAAACATTTCTACCCCGTCTCATGTTTTTTCCCCATTTCCCTCCCCCTTCCCCTCCTCTCAACTTGTTGTTCCCCCTTCCCTATCCTATTTCAAATAAACAAATAAACATATATACAACATATCAGCAAAACCTAGATACATAAGGCCATATAAGGAGTTTAATTTTATAGAACTCTCAAAGTGACTCTCATATACAGTGTCTCCCAGAACAGAGTTCTTAGCTCATTTTCATAACCACTGCTGGGCTTATCAACCTAGCTTTGTGCATGGATCTAATTCATAAAGACATCATATTACCTTTTGAGTTCTTTATTTCCTGGGAATAGCAGTAAAGTCATTTTTTCTGTAGGTAGGAGAAGAAGGTACACAGGATCACATTGTGAATCATAAAGCCCATACCTAGGCAACAAGCCACTGTGACTTCAATCCGCTGGTAAGATGACCAAGCACACTGATCTGGAAGAAGGCCTGAGAAACGTGAACTAGCAGAGCACTTATATAGTACTCTATATCTATTTTACATAGATAAAATAATACTAGAAATTGATAATTATAATAATAAACACCCAAAAGTAGATCAGATTCTGGTTACTTCTGAGAAATTTTGTATAAATAACTGGACTCAGGGGCAAATTCCCTTGTTATGAAGTGTGTGACTTCATATATTGACATTCAACTGCTCAGTTCTTTTGGTTTTGTTTTTGCTGGTCCTGGGGGTTGAACTCAGAGCCTAGGCACTGTCCTTGGGCTTTCTCAAGGCTAGCACTCTAGCACTTAAGGACAGGCAATTCTTATTTCTTCTTCAGAGAAGACCCTCTTTTAAGTATTTGGCCCATCTTTTAATGGGATGGTTGTTACTTTGGAGATTAGTTTTGGAGAGATTCAATTTTTGAGCTGTTGATATATTTTAGATATGAGGCCTTTTTCCATTGTGTGGTTAGTGAATATCTTCTCTCACTCTGTAGGCTTTCTAGTTAATTTGCTAGTTATGTACATTGCCATACAGAAGCTCAGCAGTTTAATGCAGTCCCACTTAACCAGTCTTTCTCTGATTTGTTGTGTTTCTTGGTCCTTATTAAGAAAGTTTCGACCTGTGCCAAGGAGGCCTAGTGTATCTCTTATTCTTTCTTGTAAAGTTTTCAGCGCATTTGATTTTACCTCGAGGTCTTTAATCCATTTGGAGTTAATCCTGGTGCAGGGTGACAAAGAAGGATCTAACTTATTTTTCTGCAGGTTCTTAACCAGTTCTGCCACCACCACTTGTTGAAGAGGTTGTCTTTCTTCCATTCTATTTTTTTTTGCTCCCTTATCAAAGATTAGGTGGCCATAGTTCGATGGGTTAATATATGGGTCCTCAGTTCTGTTCCATTGGTCTTCAGGCCTGTTTTTTTTGCCAATACCAAGCTGTTTTAGTCACTATAGCTCTGTAAGAGTCTAAAGTTTGGTATTGAAATTCCTCCTGCACTGTTCTTTCTGCTAAGAAGTGTTTTTGCTATACGGGGTCTTTTATTATTCCATATGAAATTTTGAATCACCTCTTCTATTTCTTTAAATAATGACATTGGGATATTGATGAGTATTGCGTTGAATTTGTAGATAGCCCTTGGCAAGATTGTCATTTTCACAATGTTGATTCTTCCAATCCATGAACATGGAGGTTTTTCCATTTCCTTAGTTCTGCTTTAATTTCCTTTTTCAGGGTTTTAAGGTTTTCCTCAAAAAGGTCCTTTATATTCTTAGTTAAGATAACTCCTAGGTACTTTATTTTCTTTGAGGCTATTGCAAAAAGAGTTGCTTCCCTGATTGTTGCCTTGTTCCTCTCATTGTTGGCATAGAGGAAGGCAGTTGATTTTTGAGGGTTACTTTTATATCCTGCTACCTTTCCAAAGTTTTGAATCAGCTCAAGGAGCTTGAGAGTGGAGTCTACAGGGTTCTTTGAATACAGAATCATGTCATCCGCAAAGAGGGAAAGTTTTACTTCTTCTTTCCCTATTTGGATCCCCTTTATGCTTCCTTCTTGCCTTATTGATCTCACTGGGAATTCTAATACTATGTTAAAGAGGAGTGGAGAGAGTGGGCATCCTTGTCTTGTTCCTGATTTCAGAGGGAATGGCTTTAGCTTTTCACCATTAAGTATAATGCCAGCTGTGGGTTTGTCATGCACAGCCTTTATTATACTGAGGAATGTTCCATGGATTCCTAGTTTCTCCAGATCTTTTAGCGCAAAGAGGTGGTAGATGTTGTCAAATGCCTTTTCTGCATCTATTGAGACAATCATATGATTCTTGTCCTTTCTACTGTTGGTGTGTTGAATTATATTAATTGATTTGCATATGTTGAACCAGCTTTGCATCTCTGGGATGAATCCTAAATATCTACAGAGCTAATCCGGACCATCAAACTTCATCAAGCAAACTTTTCTTTCACTAAAACCACACATAGATCGAAACAGTAATTTCTGGTGACTTTAACACACCATTCTCACCTATGGACAGAACAACCAGGCAAAAACTCAGAATTGAACAACTGTATAGATCAACAAGATCCAACAGACATCTACAGATTATTTTATCCAACAACATCACAATATACATTTTTTTTCAGCAGCACATGGAACATTTTCCAAAACAGACCATGTTTATGGCATAAAGCAAACCTGTGCAGATTCAGAAACACTGAAATTATTCCCTGCATTCTCTCAGTCCGCAAGGGCATCAAATTGGAAATGAACACTAATCTCCTCCAATGAAAACCCTGAAAATGAAGATTGAACAACATATTGTTGAATCATCAATGGGTCACCGAGGAGATCAGAACAGAAATTCAACAGTTTATAAAATTTAACAAAAAGGAGCACACAAAATACCAGCTCCTTTGGGACACAGCGAAGGCAGTACTCAGAGGAAAATTTATATCTCAGTGTTTACTTTAACAAATTGGAAAAATTGCAAACCAACAATTTAATGTCCCATCTTAAGCTCTTGAAAAAAGAACAACAAACCAACCCTAATTCCCATAGAAGGAAGTAAATTATTAAAATGAAAGCAGAACTAAATGAATTGGAGTCCAAAAAAATAACTACAGAAGGAATCACCAAAACAAGGAGTTGGTTCTTTGAAAAAATTAACAAAATTGACAGACGCTTAGCAAATCTTACCAAAAAAAGAAGGGAGCACATCCAAATAAACAAAATCATAGATGAGAATCATAATATCACAACAGAAATTACCATGATCCAGAGCATCATGAGGGAATACTTTTCAAACCATTATGCTAACAACTTTGAGAATCTAGAAGAAATGGATGAATTTCTAGCCAGTATTAACATACCCACACTGAACCAAGAAGAACTAATCCAACTAAACAAACCTATTTCAAGCACTGAAATAGAAATGGCAGTAAGAGACCTTCCATCCAAGAAAAGCCCAGGGCCAGATAGATTCACAGGTGAATTCTATAAGGTCTTCAAAACAGAGCTCACACCAATACTCAAGCTCTTCAGCAAAATTGAAAATGAAGGCTCTTTGCCAAACTCATTCTATGAAGCCACTATAACCCTCATCCCCAAACCAGACAGAGATTCATCAAAGAAGAGAACTATAGACCCAATTCTTTGATGAACATTGATGCAAAACTTCTCAAAAAAATACTGGCCAACCGTCTTCATCAACCTGTCAAGTATTTCAACTCAGTGCTGCTGATGAAACTAACAAGGTAGTTTTCTGGAGAACTTTCTTATTCAAGGGAAAGTTGTTCTTTTCTTAAAGCTTTGACTGACTAGAGGAGACCCGTTCACGTCATGGGGCTTTACATCTATCCATAAGTTTAAGTATTCATCTTATTGAAAAAAGATTCTCTGTGAAACACTCAGAAAAGTGTTTGACCAACTCACTGGGGGTACCTTGGCCTTGTTGAATTGACACATATAATTAACCAATACTGACCTAATGGAAATGTTGTCTTTGGGCGAGTCCACATGTCTCAGTCCCCCAAATCCACAGGTGGTAATGGCAGCTGGCACCAGTAAATCTTTGTGTTTTTCAAGTCATTATTTTCTAGGTTCTTTTTCATGGTTGGCATTAACTATGGAAATCAGCCAGAAATTTGTCACCATCAAATATTCTAAAACTGAAGAAGTTAGCAAGGGAATGAAAAATGATGGTAGCTTGACTTAGAGAAAGTAGAGGAACTCACTGATGGAAGAATCAAAAGAAGTAGCCTGTAAATAGACCCTGCAGACAAGAGCGAAAATGGAGAGCTCTTTTGAAAACTTGAGCACTACTGCCAATATGGCAGGTTATAAGGTAGTATCTTTATCAAGATTTCCTAGAGTAAAAGTGTCATTACATATATTGGTTGTAATAAATCATGTTTAACTAGTTTAACCGTTAGTTTCCAGTATGATATCTTAGACATATTTTTTTTCAAGAACAAATCACTGACAATAAATATGGGAAAAAGAGAAGAAATAATCATCATATTCTTCAAGAGTTATTGGATAATTTCCTCAATTTCCCATATTTTCCTCTCATGCTATGCGTTTATAATATTTTTACAATTACTAACATAATCACTCCTACCAGATATAAGATCCTGTCAGAGAGGAAGCATAATTGGAATTTACATTTTTTAACCTATTATTGATTAGTAAGTAAAAGCGTGAAAGAATAAAGTAGAGACAGTAGTTGACAAAGTGTTCGGGTTTTTAGTCCTTGGTCCCTCCCGACCAGCAGGAGGGATAGGGAAAACATGCCTGGACCAGGACTAGCCAAGAAAGGAGAGGGCCGCTGACTGACTGCCCGCACCCAGCCCTCCCTCGCTGGAAGACAATCAGATGCATCAGGGAGACCTGTCAAGAAAGGAACTCGTTTATTGAGGAAATCCATTCAGCTAACATAGGGTGCAGGGGCCTATCAGCACAAAGGTGGGCAGGGTCGAGGGAGGTACTCTCATTGAGGAAGTAGGGTGCATGTGCTGTATGAGAGGGCAGGGCGGAAGGGTTCGATCCCATAGGTGGCCTTACAAACCACATCCATGCCTTCCAACCAGGTGGCAGGCACCATCTCAGCCAGGTGCGTTCCCAAGACCAGGGAATGAGCACTGGGCCACGAGTTAGGCCTCCTTTTACAGCACAGGTTTCCATTTCCATGATGTGACATGCCCCATTAAAATTGCTTGGAAATATTTTGGCAAGGCTGGACCGTACTAGTTAATAGTAATGGTGACAAAGATACTAAATACAGACGTGTTGAAGCTCTCTATCATTTACAAACTCTGTTGACTCACTGCCTACATTAATCAGGCAAATAAATGGCAGATAATTTGCCCATCTAACAGATCTGACAACTGAGGCTTAGAGATGATAGGCGTCCCAGGCCCAGAGTTCAAGCCCCACCACCGACAGAAAAAAAAAAAAAAAAAAAAAAAAAAAAAGGAGAGAGAAGATAGGGGTTTGGCCAACATTGCAAAGTTAGCAACCAAAACTGCTAGACTTCTGGACTCTTATCTATTCGGCATTTCCCACTCCCAAACTGCTAAGTTTTATTAAAAGCCTGTGCTACTCTCTAATTTTGTGTGTGCTTTTTTTTTTCTTTAAAGCAAAGTGTCTTTTACTTGGTTATTCATTTTCAGGCTCTCACTGTACATGGTGAAGCAATATGCTGTTACTTGGAGAATATGTTGGAACATGCCACTGCTTGACTCATTTCCAATTTTCAATATCTGTAAAAAACTGGAAGTAGTTCAAATAGCTGCAAATTAAAGCATAGTTTAAAACCACTGTATCATATCAAACCTATCTGTGCTTTGGTTTATAAGTGCACACTGCCTGTGTATGGATAATCCATTACAGCTTAAAATTAGGGGAAAAAAAGACTTGCAGCAGGTCACTGATTTTTCTGACAACATGACCTTCTAAATACTACTTGAACTAAATAGATTTGCTTTCCTCTGAATGTTTCTCAAATCTAGATTCTTTCAGTAGAGGATCATTTCTGCACTCTGGGAAGCTTATTGGAGACCCTGATTTAATTAAATTGGAATTTGCATCTCTAAAAGCAAAAGTAACCAAGGGCAAGGGCATTTACTCATATGTGTGCCCTAGTTCTGTAATGGAGATGTGCACATCTGTCAAGGTTGTTGAAACTGAAATCATGTGTCCTTTAATGTTGGATTCTGTTTTATTCACAGTACTTTACTAGGCTGCTGAGCAATGTCAGAATTCACAGTTTCTTAAGGGATAAAAGGAAACTGTGTGGAGCTTCCCTTGTACTGAGTTTAGTCAGTATTTCTAATCTCCTCCTTTAAAGTTCATTTTATTCAGTTTATTTTTGGCAAAATCTTTAAGTTTGGTGATTACTAAAAATGCAATGATTTGAATATACCAAACTGATATACCATCTCCAGCTAATATTGAAAATTTATCCTTTTGGCAATAGAAGGTTGACTAACTCCATATTTGTTACTTACAAACATATGTAAAGTAGTATAAATGCATTCTCTTTTCTAGATGCAATATTTATATCATGCCATAAACCAGTTTTCTTTTCTTTGTATGACTGTTGTTCCAGAAATATTCTCCACAGCAGGCATTAACCAAATGTTGAATCTCAACTAATTCACCATAGTAAATAGTTTATGTTGCTATAATATTCAATAGAAGATATTAGGAGGTGGTGTTTTATGAAGTATGATTTCCCAACAGGATAGAAGTGACCACATTTCTTCTAGCAGCAACTACCATACTGTCAACTGTGAGTGAAAGTAACAAAGATTATGTTTTTAGAGTCAGCTTTAGATATCTTGCTCTGCCCATAGTCATGAAGGATTTAAAATTGTGTAATTAAAGGGAAGAAAATCCAGGTTTTTAGGGAAGTTGTTGAAGAATGTTGTATATAGCCTACATGGGGAATCTCTTTTCTTTTTCTTTTCCTTTTTCCTTCCTTCCTTCCTTCCTTCCTTCCTTCCTTCCTTCCTTCCTTCCTTCCCTTCTTTCTTTGCCTGTCATGGGGCTTGAATTCTAGGCCTGAGCACTATCTCTGAGCTCCTTTTGCTCAAGAAATAACTTTTCTTAGAAGCTAGTGATTTATGCTGGTATTTGGCAATCATTCATTTAGTCCAGAATGTCAAAGTCTATCCTGAATGAAAGGTGTGTGTGTGTGTGTGTGTGTGTGTGTGTGTGTGTGTGTGTGTGTGTGTGTGTGTGATGAACTCAAGGACTGGAAGCTGTCCCTGAGATTCTGTACTCCAGGCTAGTCCTCTTCATTTAATCCACAGCTTCACTTCTGGCATTTATTTGTTTGTCAGTCAAGGGGCTTGAACTCTGGACCTTGACGCTGTCCCTGAGCTCTTCAGCACAAGGCTACCTCCCTGCCCCTGAACCCACGTCCTACTTCCGGTTTTCTAGTGGTTAATTGGAGATAAGAGTCTTAGGGTCTTCAGTGCCTAAGATGGCTTTGAACCAAGATCCTCAGATCTCATCCTCTTGAGTAGGTAAGATTACAGGTGATAGCCAGCTAACTTCTGGCTTTTGCTGGATAACTGGGTATAAAAGGTTCATAGACTTCTTTACTTGAGCTCACTTCCAACAGATACACTAAGATCTCAATCACCTGAGTAGTTAAAAGTCCAGGAATTAATCATCAGTACTCAGAACAAGATTATTTTTTATTAATGTATTTTAACAAGAATAGAAAGATCCATTAACATTTCTGCAATATGAAAAATAGCAGTTAATATGAAAATTCAAATCATAGAAATATGCATTCTATAAAAATATAATAACATTTTCATCATACTACTGAACAAATGGTTTGCTCTATATTTCTTAACTCTTAATATGGAAATTATATTTCTATACTTGGTAACTACAATATTTTAAATAAACAAAAAGAAACCAAAGCTAAGATCAAAAAATATAAGTTATGATTTTAGTTTTTGTTTCACTGATGTTCATTTCAATGACAAAGATAGTTGTTTCTTTGAATATCTGAAGGATAATTTTGTTCCAAAAAATAAGTGATATTTGTAATGGATTGGGTAGGATATTTTGGTAGCCTCACTAAGCTATCAAAATTTGAACAAAGACTCTGTGGTAACAATAAATTTATTTCTCAATTTCTAAACCTTGTTACTTTGAAAAGATATTTTAAAGATTTTTTTCTTTGAGTAAAGACACTTGTGCCTTTCAATGGGAAAAAAGAATGTATTTGAATAGCATATTTTTACTTTAATCTGATGGCTAACTAAAGAAAAATTTGTATAAATGTAAGACAAATAATGGATAAGAGGGTAAAAAAGAATAGGTCTTATAAAAGTTTCTTTTTATTTGGCCCAAGAAAAGAAAAGATACAGAAGTTTTCAAGTTGCATGAAATTTTTTAGAAAACCAAAAAGAAGGCTTTATCTCTAATTTACAGATAGCTGTCAGGGATGAGATTTGCAATCAACAGAAAGAGCAAAGTAATTGATGGGTATTGGCCTGAAGCCCTGGAGCAATGTATGCACTTTGAAACATTTTAACTTTAATTTAAAATATTCAAGATGGTTGCAAGAACCATCTACTCAAGACAGAGTGTAGACTAATAATAGTAAAAGGTTTGGAGATAAAATACAGTGAAATTGCATTTGGATATAAAGCAGATAAATCTTTTCCAGGCCCAAACAGCATATTTTCACAGTTGTTGTTGTTGTTGTTGTTGTTGTTGTTGTTGTTATTATTATTATTATTATTATTATTGTGGGTCACGGGGTTTCAACTTGGCCTAGGAGCTGTCCCTGAGCTCTTCAACCCAAGGCTACCACTCTACCATTGGGCCTAGGTGTTGTCCCTGAGCTCTTCACTTCAAGGCTACCTCCCTACCCTTGAGCCAAGCTCCACTTCCTGTTTTCTAGAGGTTAATTGGATATGAGTCTCAGGTCCTTTTGTGCCTGGGCTGGCTTTGAACCTTGAACCTCAGATCTAAGCCTCCTGAATAGCTAGGTTTAGAGGTTTGAGCCACTGCAACTGGCTGTATTACTCTTGTTAAAGCCAGCAATATCTCTGGTTCCACCTCCTCTGTCCCTTCATAGATTACTCTTGGTTAATATGTCTTTCAGAAGCCTTAGTACCCTAAACATTCAGGTATACACCATGAAACTTGACTTTCAACATACCCAGAATTGGTGACTTAATTTGCATTTTTAGATTTATAAATAGTACTATATTAAAAATAGGTTGCTTGTTTTTTGTTTTTTGTTTTTTTGCCAGTCGTGGGCTTGAGCTCAGGGCCTGAGCACTGTCCTTGGACTTTCTCAAGGCTAGAGCTCTACCTCTTGAGCCTCAGCACCACTTCTGGCTTTTTTCTATGTATGTGGTACCGAGGAATCAAACCCGGGTCTTCATGCATGCTAGGCAAGCACTTTAACCACTAGGCCAAACTCCTGGCCCCAGGTTGCTTGTTTTTAACTAAAGAGTTTAATTCCAAATAAAAACAAAGTAACTGATCTTAAAAACGTTAATGTGCTTCTCTTTTACTTATAAACCATTCTATAATGTCTATCTCTTTTGCTTCTTTCATTATTTATATTTTATTATTAATGATATTTATTTTATTCAATCACTAATTTGTTATTTATTGTTTCACTGAATAAATGAAGATTAAAATAACAGATTGACTTTTAAATTACTCTATATTAATTAAATAAAGTTATACTATTATATTTTATGCATATATATATATATAAGGTAGTTTTGTCAAAACTTACTCCTTCCATTTCAGGTTGAATTTTAAAGCTTTGTGATGATTAACATAATCGCTGACTGATTTCTAGACTTTGTTGTCACTTGATTTTGTGTATGTGTGTGTGCATGCATGTGTGTGTGTGTGTATGTGTGTGTGTGTGTGTGTGTGTGTGTGTGTGTATTCATTTATTTAGTTTCTTGGTTTCAGCTCTGCATGAAACTTCCAGGAGTCTGGATGATCATACACTCAAATGCATTCACTATGGCATTTTCTCATAGATGATGGAGTCATGGTTGGTTGTCAGCTTAATAGATGACAAATACGATGGAAATTCAGAACTTAAGAGTGTGTGACAGATAACTGACATTTGTTGGTACAGAAAGACTCAAAGTGTTTCTTGTCATCGTTCTCTAATGTGCTGGCCTACCTGAAGCCAATTCCCAGCAGGTGGTTACATATAGTCCCAGGTAAATGGGCATTCTTTACATTGTTTTTCTGCCTTAATGATATTCAATCTTAGAGGACTTATTCTGACATTGCTTCTACTATTCTGGAAAATTCTATACTATACCTTGGCAAAAATTCAGTGGTAAATGAAACACAAAGCAACACTGAGATTTCACCTCACTCCAATTAGAATGACTATTATTAAGAAAGCAAAGCTGCTGCTGCTGAGGATATTGTCAAAAGGGAATCCTAATATAAGGGAGTTGCTAATTCAACTTGTTCAACCATAGTGGAAAACAGTATAAAAGCAGTATAAAAATTAAATATAGAGCAACCCTATGATTCAGCAATTCCAATCCTGAATTTACCCAAAAGATTGAAAAGCAGGATACAGTAAAGCTACCAGCACAGCAATTGTAGCAGTATTCAACATAACCAAGGTATGGAATGATGCTGTGCCATCTATAAAGAAATGGAAAGATCTGGAAAAAATTTAAGTGAAGTAAATCAGGCTTAGAGAAGCAAAAATTTTTCCCTTATAAATGGAAGTTACTAACCATTCATCTGGGTAAAACTTACCTCTTTTCAGCACTGTAGTAACGTCATATATGTCACACACACACACACACACACACACACACACACATATATGTGCACCTACCTCACTCACTCCCTCTGTCTTTTTAAATGGCTTCTCTGCTTTCCACAAGAATAATGCCTAAGGCAAAGTGAGTCAGCTCCTTTTTGGGCGCCAAAAACAAATTGGTTTTGTCTGTTTTATCTTTCATTCCTGCCATCTATTCAAAGAATCTGCCTTTTCTAGCACCTTTACCATGTCTGGATGCTGAAGGAAAAGAAAGAAAAAAGTTCCCAGGCCTTAGCAGTCAAAGGTGATACTACTGGATTCAGTGTTGGATTCTATACTTCTCTGTATTGGGATTAAAGGTCAAAATCCTAGATAACAATAAAGTATAAACTCCATCCGAAAAATGGAAGTTACAATTAACTTATTAGTAAGTGCATTAGGTGGTATGCAAGTATATGCAAATATATTAACTAAAATATGATGTAGCAAGGGAAAACTTACATGATATTATTTCTTAGAAAAGTAAATCAACTTTCGACAAAATAAAACACAAGGAAGCAGGTTCTCAAAGCAGGTAGGATGAGGGCAAGAGAGAAGGACACACAAAGGAAGTGGAAAAGATGAGAAAGGGGGAGAATATAGTGAAAATCCAATATATATCTTAAAAATTTAGAGTGACTGAAGAGGAAGATAGAGGGGGAATGGGTGAGAATTTTGAAAGAGATGTCATTGATAGAAATATTTTTATAAACTGTTAAAGGAAATTCTTTTGTACAGTATCTTAAAGATACAATTCAATCTAAAACAGAAACAAAGTGCCATAATAATCTTTCTTTCATGTGTGTGTGTGTGTGTGTGTGTGTGTGTGTGTGTGTGAGATGGGGCACTTCAGCTTAAGACTACCACCCTAACATTGGGCCTGGGTATTGTCCCTGAGCTCTTCTGCTCAAGGATCCCTCCTTACCCTTAAGCCAAGCCCCATTTCCCATTTTCTAGAGGTTAATTGGAGATAAGGGCCTCATGGGTTTTAATGCTGGCTGGCTTTGAACCTTGATCCTCAGATCTCAGCCTCCTGAGTAGCTAGGACTCCAGGTGTGAGGCACCTCACCCAGCTATTTTTATTTTTTTAACCTTTCTTCCCATCTTCCTCTTTCCATCCTTCCCTCTTTCCCTCCCTCCCTTCCTTTTTCCCTTCCTTCTTTTCTTCCTTCCTACATTTACTTCCTTCCTTTTCTCCTTCTTTCTGTCCTTCTTGCCCTTTCTTCCTTCCTTCCTTCCTTCCTTCCTTCTTTCCTTCCTTCCTTCCTTCCTTTCTTTCTTTCCATCCTTCTTTCTTTTCTTCTCTCCTTCTTTCATTGTTTCTTTCTTGCTTGCTCTTTTGCTTTCTTGCACTCTCCTCTTGTTGAAAGTGGTGACATTTCCCAAAATATATTGTATTCAGAAACCACTGACAAATGGCACCTTTGAACAACTACTTTACCATAATTAAAATAACATTCTTTCTTCAAATTGTATGTTAAGGAAAAAAGAAAGAATTGCTTAATCAATTAATTCGTTAAATATATATGTTGGTATCTACTATATGTTTTATGACTGCACAAAATACAGGGAACTTAACTACAAAAAAGACTAAAATTCAAAATTTAATCTACCCAGGTACAATATTTTCTAGCCCAGGTGACTGAGTGCTCACAAAGAGATAATCCAGGGTTTCTTGGCTGGAGTTCTGGATGGACTCCTTGCTTTTCTTTGCTTTCAATCTTAACTCCAGCATCTCTGAAATCTAGAATTACACGACCCTTTCCTAATTTCTTCCTTTAAAAAAAAAAACCTACGGGCCCTCCATGACAATGGTAAATTTTTTCCTCTCTCAAATATGTCATTCTTCAAACATTTTATTAAATAACCATTTTTATTCACTGAATCCCAGTCCTAGGATTGCCCCTCTTACGGAGTGTGGTGGCTCATGCTTCTAATTTCAGATACTTGAGAGGTCATAGATCTCCCAAGAAGGACTAGAGTTCATCTTGAGTAAGTTAATGAAAGACCATTTCGACAAAGAAGCTAAACACACTTATACATACTGTAATCTAAGCTATGAGGGATATATGTATGTATACATACATGTATATGTATATTCCTCATAGATAGATAGATAGATCTCTATATAGATCTATGTGGGAATAACCTGCTTGCTATCTGCCCTTAATCACGTGCACAAGTGTGTGTACCTGACTGCAAGCAGGATCCAGAGGGCGCCTGGCCCCACCTGGAGCAAGTGGGGTGTGTCTCAGGACACCATTGGCTGGCGGTCCTCCCTACTTAATGACATGGATGTGACCGCTCATCTGTATTTAGCAATCACGCTTTGGAATAAAATCAGACCTGTGCCAAGAGTCATGGTCTCCGGGGTCTGTATTATTCGGGGGCCCCATCGCCATCTTACCCCCGCAACATAGGCGTCTGAGAGGGACATCCACATATATATATATATATCCCATATGTGCATATATATATCCCATATGTGCATATATATATCCTATATATATATCCCATATATATACATATATCTGTATATATGTGTGTATATATGTATATATGTATATATTCATATGTGTATGTATACATATATGTGTATATACATATATGTGCATGTATGCATACATGTGCATGTGCATATATGTGTATATATGCATATACATATATAAATATATGTGTGTATGCATATATGTATATATATGTGTGCATGTATATGTATATTGTGTATATGTGTATATTATATATGTGTATATATGTATATGTGTATGTATATACACACATATATGTATATATGTATGTATATGTGTGTGTGTGTGTGTGTATATATATATATATACATGAACCAAAGTCTGAGGTTGACTCCTAGCTGTCAAACAGCAAAAATAAAACCTAAGGCACAGAGGATTGTGAGTGTGGTTCAGATAGTGGAGTGCTTGTCCAGCAGTAAAAAAAGGCTCTGAGTCTTAACAAGCAGACTCTTTCAGTGTAGAAATGGCAATAAACATTGACCTAGAATCAGTACGGTATTGTTTGTTATAGAAGGGCAGGCCTGGATCACTGAGGCATCTGATAGATGATCAATACCTTGTCACTCTTCTGGAGTGAGGGACAAACCTTGACTTCATCTCATTATTTCCCTGTTGCATGAACATCACAATCCATTTTTATATGCCTACTCATAACACACTGGAGAAAAATTATCATCATGACCCACATTTAAATTTTCTCTTAGGACAAGACACTTTATTCTTGAGAAGCAAATGTATGTAACATTTTATTCTATGGGTGAATGTGAAATAGCACATTTCTCTTGCTGATTGCCTTGTATTGCCATAAATGCTGATGGCAGCACCATCAAACAAACCAAAAAGTTAGAAGACAGGAATGCATTTAGCTCTTTCCTTAATACATTATCCATTTGCCATCCTATCACAAGAAATTCATAGATCCTTAATTCCTTTCATACTGGTAACATTTGGAAATAAGTAGAAGCATAAATTTATTTAGGTTCCTAAAATTTTATCTTTATAATGCTCTTTTGCATAAAAGCATCAAATTACTCAAGTCCAATGTTTGCTGTTCTTTCTTTGGTCAGTCGTGGGGCTTAAACTCTGGGCCTGAGCACTGTCCTTGAGCTCTTCAGTGCAAGGCTAGTGCTCTAGCACTTTGAGCCACAGTTTTCTTGTGGTTAATTGGAGATAAGAGGCTCATGGACTTTTGTGCCTGGCCTGGCTTTGAACCGTGATCCAGATCCCAGACTCCTGAATAGCTAGAATTACAAGCATGAGCCACTGGCACCCAGCTCTATGTTTGCTATCTATTCAGATTTCTATATACAAATTTAGATACATTTCTCATCTGTTCTCCATTTATTGCATACCGGTTTTCTTTACATCAGAATTTTTTTCCTTAGGTACAGAAAGCTTTTCTCCATTGGAGCATCCCTTGCTATTGTTTGTTTTTTGCCCCTTTAAGTTTCCCCTTCAGACTCACTTACAAGGAATACAAAGAGTATTTCATGTAATTTTTGTGATCTAAATATTCCATTTGGTTAAATGGACTATAAAGGGTTTTGAGTGTCTATAAAGTCAGTAATATTAACAATTTTGAAGTAGACCACAGCAAACATGCCTGAATGCTGAACAGAAGGTTCACAATTGCACAAACATCATAACCATGATTATAATTATTTTTCTACAAAACATGGAGATATAAAAAAACCAAGCTCTCTAAATTATTTATTTCAACTATGTTTTTCCCCCTCAACTCTAAGAACTGGCAACTGCCTGATTTAATAACTTCTTTCCTCCTCTAGTTTATGATATATAAAAAAATGAGCGATTGTTATCCTTAATGTACTATTTTATCTCTCATCTCGTTTGCTGTCCTTGGTTATCTCATATTGTCACAATATTTCATCTTTATCTGATATATTTTATATATGCTTAATTGGTTATTTGAAATTGGATAGGGAAGGGGGGGAAATCAAGATGAGCGGGGGGGGGGGGGGGGGGGGGGGAGGGGGAAGAGGGGAAGGGAAATGGGGACCATGACATGAGAAAGGGTATCAATGTTTGTGAAGTAATGCATCTTCTAGCTGGTGAATATAATGTAACCCTTCTATTAATTACAATAAAAATATATGGAAAAAAACAACTTCAGAGGAATGATTAAACACTAAAGAAACAAAAGACCTAGACAGCCCAGAGATGACATGCTCTGAATTGTCAAAGCCCCTTTTCTAATTACAGCCCAATTACAAGAGATAGCAAGACTGCTGTGTCAGAAAGAGGTTACTGAAAAGCTGTAGATCTTAATCCAAAATAGGATCACAAGGAAGATGCTTAGGAATACAGATCTCTGACTTAAGAAAAACAGTTTGCTAACTAGCTTACACTCTAGACAGTCATTTCCCTAGGAAGAATACGAAGAGGAAAAAAAATACTCTAGACTGAAAGAAACACTAAATGTGAGAAGAGGTCATTGAGCAGAGATCAAAGGAGGTCTGCAGCTGTTCTCTTCTAGCTGTCCTGTGGTGCCCTTTGATGTCTATATAACTGTTTGGGCTAAAATCAGAGGCCTGTGGAGAAAAAGCCACTCCCCTTTATCCCATCTACTTCAGCCAGAACCACCTAGAAGTTGAAAATTGGATAAACATCCAGGCATTTAAACATTAAAGTTACAAGAGCATCCTTATTTAGCAGGAGTGTTGGAAAATGATGGCACAGAATATGCCATCATTTTGTTTTGTAACAGCGTTATTGAGAAATCAGTCACATAGTGTAAAATGCACCCATCTAAAGTCTACAACCCAATGATTATTTTTCTTGATTTTAATTTTAAAGCATTGTTATTATCAACCAAAGAAAACCCAGCCCCTTTAGCCATTCTTCCCCCACCCCACCTCCTTTTTTCCCTTAGCACTAAGCAGCCCTAATCTATGTTTCTCTATGAGTATTGCCTTATCTGGACATGTCACCTAAATTAAATTTCACAATAAGTGATCTGTTGTGACTAAACAGAATCTGGGTCTTCTAGTCCTTCTCTGCTATTATGATATTTCATGACTGAGAAACTCAAGACTCTTGGTTATGAATCTAATAATCACTCTTTCAATGACATATGTACTACCTTACTTCTCTAAGAATGGTCTATGCTTCCTGTGCATATTTCGAGATTTCCTGGAAATTATGAGGTTAATATTGAAAATGTAAATGTAGTAGACATCATCAAAGTCATAATGTCATACTTAGCCTTGCAAAAGTTTAAGCCCTCAATTATTTCACTGAGATATATTTTTTTGGATTATGATCATTGAAAATCTAAAATTCTCCACAGTCAGAGGGGCAAAAGGGTCTATACATGTTCAGGGATTTAAGGATCAATTAAAATTCCCTGCTCCTCACACATCAGTGGAGTGCCTGCTTTGAAAATCTTTTACTATAGCAACAGTGTGGGATGGTTGACTCAGGCCAAAATTGACCCAAGCCTGATATTCACTAGCATATATTTACAGCCAAAAAGAAATTGGAAGTAATTATTGAATAAGTGAACAGAGAAAACCCTGTCCCACAATTCCTAAAGTATTTGACTAATAGGTTTTCTGTGGGAAACATCCCATTTAATTACAGCAATTCACACTTCAGTCTGACTCTGGAGACTTGCCAACCTGACACCATTAGTCTGTCCTCTGATCATGCAAATGTCTCTCTAGCTTTATGAAGAATGGCTGGTCCAGGTGTCTCAGAATATATGTGGGTAACATTGCAAAGTAAGTTTGTATTATGTTATTTCTGGTCAAAATGCAGAAAAATAAAAAGGCCTCAATACCAAGGAAGTTTCACCTAATCTTTATCCTGGAAAGAAATAATGTTTTAGAAACAATCTCCTTAGTAGGAATAATAAAGACCTCCAAAATAGCCCATATTAGAAAAACCCAACTCAATTGTTTAAATGAAATTCATTCTGAATTCATTCTGTATATGAATTAAACTGTTTGAGGAAATTATGTTCCTAGATGATACAACACACTAACTTACAGACTTAATCAATATTTGCTTTTTATTATTGAAGAGTCTCAAAGTCTAGGAAAACATTTTAGATACGGTGATCTGTATCATACTTCAGGTGTATTTTTATTCTTATTCATGACTTACAGATGTCTATTATACTTCATATATTCTCAGAAAGTCATTTTGTTCCCGCATAAGCCAACAACAGAAAAAGTCTGCTTCACTCCAACTAGAAGATTATAAATTGAAATCTTTCCATTATTTTTCAAGCAGTTTTGATGTGCTCCATTTTCTTTCAAGGTCTTATCTTAGAGATATGAAAAAAATTGCAATTATGGCAATCATAGTAGTAAAGGGGGGAAGGTCTGGATTAGTATATCATTTACACAATATCAGACATAGTTAATATAAGATTTGTATAAAGCAGACCTACAAAGCTAGTCACACTGTGCAAAAGAGTCTATGGTGTAGCCAGCGCAAGGGATTTAGGGATCAAGGCCATACAGCATGTTGTGATGTTCCTGATGCTTTCACTCTTGGTTTCAGGGGGAACTTTGACACAGTGTTAGCTCTGGAGATAGTGTTGAACTTCTGGCCTATGTGTTCGATATCTCAACTGGGACTAATTGCATGGCTATGTCCATGGAATACCCTTGTTTGTTCAGTTAATCTGTCCCAGTAAGGATGGGAGAGGAAGATATTGAGGATGAGTTCCTTAAGAGGGCAAAAGGAAAATGGCATTGTGGCTCAAGGATGTGGTGGCTCAAGCTTCTGACAGCCATTTGGACACCAACCACTAATTTTTAACTAGAAAGACATGTCATAGCAATCTCTATAACTGGTCCTCAGTACATTAATCTTGAAGTTATTATTTGAATGTATGTTTACTGTGTACATGTAACCAAGGGGGAAAAATTAGCAAAAAATTTCCACCAATCTTCTTCTCTTGTGTAGATTATTCATGCAGATATAAGCCTCTCCACATGTCAGTTGAATCATGTTTTAATATGGAGCATTTTTGTTTTCCTGTATTTAAAGTTACATATTCCAGTAATGATTAAACTTCACTTTCTAATTTTGTTCAAGGGCAATTTTTATTAATTCCAGTAAGTATGTTCTTCAACCTATGCAGAATATAAAGTAATACTTTCCGTAGAGAGAGAGGAGCTATAATATAATGACTTAACTGAAACGAATTTTGTCACCTCATCCCTACTTATGAAACATTTGATGACAAGCTAAAGAGCCTATCATTTGGAAGGCCTGGATAATATATTAAATCTTATTTGAATCTTTCCTCTCAATGATCTCCACATTTCAACCTTTAAAACTTCAGGCACAGAACTTGCTACGGTGTAAAACAGGGGTATCACTGGCAATATGAATAGCATGTTGATCTCTGGCAAACTTATTCAGCAGAACTTCTTTCAACAGCAGCAACAACAAAAATTACTGAATGCTTCCTCAAGGCTCAGCATTGCATGTTCTAGTCAGGCTAAAGTGTTTGCCATTCCTCCCACCTGCTGTCCCTTTCTTGATTTCTTTGCATCAATCTCTCTGCTCTCTTTGTTATTGTCCCTAACCTAACCACATAGACACCTCTTCAAATTTTGACTGCTCTTAAAGCACAACTCAAATACTTCTTCATTTTGAAACTATTTCTTATTTCCTTTCGTGAGAATTGATGCCATCCTTTTTTGTTTTCTTTCATGTCTCGTAGGATGTTATCAGTACCCAGAACATTCATTTTAAGGTCATGTATAAAATTCAAATGAAATTCTCCTCATCAGGACTTGTAAGTATTTCTACACAGTTGCAGTAGCATAGCATTGCAGCAAATGTGGGCCCATCTAAGTCCAGGGCCCTGTGAGACTATATAAGTCAGATGCCGGTCAAACCAGCCCTGTCATCACCTCCTCAATGTGCTAATTACTGCTAATTTTATAAATTTGTGAGCTATTTTTGCACAAATACTGACTTTGTTTTGAAATATATTATAGGCTCCTTCGGAACAGCATCTGCATATATTCCCATGGCACCCTAGATTCTGACAAAACATCCAAAATTCTACATTGGTTGTTATGAAATTACTTTCCAGGGACTGACCTCACCTGGAAACTCATCAGAAATGAAGAATCTCAGACCCCACCCTTGACCAACTGAATCAAATCCATAATTTTTAAGATCTTCATGAAATCTCTGCACTCATTCTACTTAGAGAAGCTCAACTGAGTAAGAAAATGAATAGCTTTCTAGATGAGAAGGCACAAGGAACTAGGGAGGATTATCTGTCTGAGTATTACTTATTCTTTCACACGTAGATGGAAAAGAGATTTCCAATTTTCTCAGCATGATATAAGAATTGGGTTAACACGTACCCTACTTTTCAACTCCTTCTTTTATGAAAAAAATCTCAATTGTAATAAATGAAAGAGTAGTGCTTCATTAAAGGCTAGTAAGAATATTCTCTCCCTCTTCATCAACTTTCATTTTCTTCTCTTATCCTGACTTTCCTCTAACCTTCTCCTTTCCACCTGTTTCCTTCCTCTTCCTCCATTCCTCCAACTCCCTTTCTCTATTGCCTCTGCTGTCTCCTTCTCCTCACCCCTCCCTCTGCTCCTAGTCCTCCACTCCTTCCTCCTTCTATTCCTTCTCCTCCTATCCTTTCTTCCCATCTCCCTCTTTCTCCCTGTTTTCATCTATTTTCTTACTTGTTCACAAGACACATTTTAGCAAGATTTTATCTTAGGTTTCTGACTTTTTGGCTATATAACTTATATAATAAAAATTGATCTTAAGAAAATTTACAGAATTGTATAATATTCATTACTCCAAAAGTAAACTTATGTAAGAAAGAAAAATGTTTAAAGAAACATTCTACTGGAATATTGTTCAAATTTTCCAACTTTGGGTGCATTTATTCAGATTAGTACAAATGAAAATTATTTATTTATTTATTTTTCTAATTTTATTTTTTAAATATTTTATTGTAATTAATAAAAGGGTTACATGATATTTCCCAGATAAAAGTTGCATTAATTCACATACATTGATACCCTTCCACATGAAAATTACTTATTTTTAAGAACCCATTTGTGTTTTAAATGTAGCAAGTACAGATATACAATCATAAACCACAAATCAAATATCATCAGGAGAAAGCAATAATAAAATGAATAGGGTGAATATTTAAGACTGATAGGAAAGTATGTTATTCAACTCTTGTGAAGTGATAAGAGCCATTGGTTTAATTCAACTGAAGTGCAAACAAAGCAAATTTTCCTGATCTCATATTGTTTTCTCGTTGGTGGAAAATATGGCTATCGTTTTATAAGAGAGACAGTGATTCTATTCTTATGCATTGTTTGTATCAAATCACTGTAACATGTATCATATAAATGGCATTCATGGAGATTCAACTGAGTAGTACACTCCAAGCTTAGTATATGCAAGTTTCTGGTTTCAAGTAGTAGCACACTTCTACCATCACCAAACAACATCTATTTACTACCTTATATTGTCTGTGATTCAAGGATATACATTAACCTCTTTGAAGCATAATGCTTCAAGCTGTCTTCTTGGAATCTAACTAGAAAGTCATATCCTGTCATTGCTTAAGTATCATATTTGTTAGATATTACTAAATCCAGCTCTCATGTAAGAAGAGGACTTCCGTAAAGGCATACATGCCAGGAGATAGAATAATTTATGCTCGTCTAAGAGACTGCTAATTACATGTTATTGTTTAAGATAAAATAATCTGGACAAATAAGTAACCTCTTTTTCCCATTTCACCAGAGGCACATTTACTTGACCATTCTGAAGAAATTTATCTTCAGGTCTCCCATTAAGTCAACACACTGAGATATGTCATACAACATACTGAAATGTAGAGTATTTGACATACTTGTTTCATGAAAATATGGCACTATTGATTCTGAGGAAGTGGTTCAGACAGTATAAAATATTAACTAGAATTCTACAATTACAACTAACTATCGCCTGATTAATAAAAGCAAAAAGAAAATAAATACTTGGAAATAAAGATGTGTCCATGCTTATGTATGGCAAAATCTAGAATTTCAGCAAATTGTATTCTCTCTCAACACTTTATCATTCTCTCTTGTTGCATTTCAATTTTAATCTTTCCTTTAGTCAGTTATGGAGAATTCTGGTGTTTGTAAAATCATATCAATAATACTGACAACATTTTCACCAGAAAGTAAGTTTTCTGTTATACTTCCAATATTCCCTCCAAATTCCTCTCTTTTCTTTTTCATTGAATTTATGTCCAGAGCACTGTCTCTGAACCCTTTTTATGATCAAAGCTACAGCTCTACCACTTGAGCCAAAGTTTCACTCCTGGCTTTTCCTGAGTAATTTATAGGAGATAATATTCTCATGAACTTTCTTGCCCAAGCAAGCATTGAACTATAATGTTCAGATCTCAGCCTCCTGAGTAGCTAGGATTACATACATGTGCCACTCGCACCCTACTTCTCCAATTTTCTTAAATTGAGATATTATCATGATAATTTCAATTACTTGCTCACTTTTGGTCATGCAAAAATATGCAGAGTTAGGTAAGCATAATATGTCTATCATTAAGACTAAAATTTCCAAGGTAAGTTAGTAATAATTGTATATACTACCTTAAAGTATCTAAGGTTTCAATAATTGTCCAATTCTCCCACTAACATGTTCATTAATCCTCAGCTGATGGAAAAGAACCTAATATGCCCAAGAATAGTGGTTAATAGTTTATTTTCATTATATGGGTTTAAGTAAGTCAATTATGCTAGTATAAATATGTCTTAGTATATGGTTTAGTTCTTTTTGTTAATTTTTTTTATTGTTGAGGTAATGAATAGAGGGGTTACAGTTACATTCATCAGATGGTAGTGAATTACATCAAACACATTGATACTCCTTCTCATGTTTTAGTCCCCATTTCCTTCTCCCCACCCCCTCCTAATCATCTTGTTTTCCCCTTTCCTTTTCCTGTTTCAAATAAACAAATAAACCTATACACAATATATCAGGTAAAAAAAAGTCAGATACAGTAACAATAGGAGATTAGTCAAAGGACAAAAAAAGAGAAGAGAAATAGCATAGTACATTAAGAACAACAATCACACAAAATAAAACTCTTGTTTTTATATCCTAGAGATCCTTTCATTTAGTCTCATCCTATATGACCTTATGTGCCTAGGGTTTTTCTTTTATTAGTGATCTTGATCTATTTAGAAGTTAATTATCTTTTGCAAATTATATTATCTACAAACACAAAAAAGGGAATTGCTTACCTTCCTTCCTCATTTATCTGCTTAGGGTATGAAGAAAAGTACCTGGGCTTTATTTATTTATTTATTTATTTATTTATTTATACTAGTGTGATTATTTAGTATATAATCAATTTTCTTTCTTTTCTTTCTTTTTTATTGTAATGTATAGAGGGGTTACAATTATATTCACCAGATAGTAGGTGCATTACTTCTCACACATTGATATGCTTTCTCATGTTTGTGTCCCCATTTCCCTTCCTCCAGCCTCTCCCCTCATCTTGTTTTACTCCTTTTCTTTTTTATTTCAAATAATCAATATATATATATATACAATATATGAGATAATAAAGTAGGAGACTGTAACACTATGAAAATAACCAAGGGACAACAAAAGAGATGAGAAATAATATAGTACATTAACAACAACAATCACACAGGATAAAGATCTTGCTTCCATATCTTCGAGGTCCTTTCATTTAGCCTCATCCTATGTGGCCTTATGTATCTAAGTCTTGAGCTATTGTAATCCTCTACTAAAAGAGTCCGAGGTTCGTACTATTACAAATGAGGGAAACCATTAAGCCTGTGTTCCTTTGGTCTGGCTTACTTCACTTAATGTCATTTTTTCCAAGTCTTTCCATTTCCTTAAAAAGGGAGCAATGTTGTTCTTTTTGATGGCAGCACAGAATTCCTTTGCTTATAAATACCACATTTTCTTGATCTGGGTTGGTTCCATAACATTGCTATGGCAAATAGTGCTGCAATGAACATCGTTGTGCTAGTGGATTTAGTATGTGCTTGTTTCCTGATAATTGGGTAAATGCCAAGGAGTGGAATTGCTGGGTCATAGGGGACCTCTATGTTTAATCTTTTGAGGAACCACCATAATGCTTTCCATAGTGATTGAACGAGTTTGCACTCCCACCAACAGTGTAGTAGAGATCCCACCTGGCTACATCCCCGCCAGCATCTGTTGTTATTCAATTTCTTGATCATGACCACTCTAACTGGAGTGAGGTGGAATCTAAGAGTTGTTTCGATTTGCATTTCTTTTATGGCCAGAGATGTCGAGCATTTCTTCATATGTCTATAGGCTACTCTTATTTCCTCTTCAGAGAAGTCTCTCTTTAAGTCTTTGGCCCACTTTAAATGGGATGGTTGTTTCTTTGGAGATTTGTTTTAGAGAGATTCAATTTTTTTTAGCTGTAGATATATTTTAAATATGAGGCTTTGGTCTGTTGTATGGGTAATGAAGATCTACTTCCACTCTGTGGGCTTTCTATTTAACTTGCTGGCTATGTCCTTTGCCATACAGAAGCTCTGTGATTTAATGCAGTCCCATTTGTCCAACCTCTCTTCAGTTTGTTGTGTATCTGGGTCTTTATTAAGAAAGTTTTATGGGAGTTTGGCCTAGTGGTGGAGTGCTTGCCTAGCACACACGAAGACCAGGGTTCGATTCCTCGGTACTACATACATAGAAAAAGAGCCAGAAGTAGTGCTGAGGCTCAAGTGGCAGAGCTCTAGCCTTGAGAAAGTCCAAGGACAGTACTCAGGCCCTGAGCTCAAGACTAGGTCTGGGAAAAAAACCAACAACATAAAAAGAATCTTTTGTCCTGTGCCAAGGAGACCTAGTATATCTCCTATTCCTTCTTGTAAAGTTTTCAGGGTATCTGCTTTTATCTCAAGGTCTTTGATCCATTTGGGATTAATCCTGGTGCAGGGTGACATAGAACGTTCCAATTAGTTAATATTTTAAAGACAAAATTAGTATGTTCACTGATTGTATCACAAGTGTATAAACTTTACCCATTCTTGCCTTTTTGCCAATATCATTTTAGAAGAAAGAATGTCATTTAATATTTTTATTGGTCTGTCTTTTACTCAAGAATCCTATTGAGAAGTGATTAAGCTTTAAACTATTATAAGAGCCAAATATTACTGTGATTATTTTTACTCAGAAACATTACCCTGAGGTAATTCTTATATATCAAGTTTTTCCAAGGATGAAATGATAATTCATGTAACTGAATAAAAGATTGAGCCTTTGTTTAACATACTTTAGGGAAGCTGTATTACCCACATGTGAGTTCTCCAAATTTTTGTTTGGAGATAAAGATCTAATAGAATACTATAAAAACATTAAAAGTGACCAAAATAAACTTTTGTTTTCCTGGTTTTAACAAAAAAATGAAATTGGAGAAGAATTGGGGGTCAATATATACACACAGTTGTCTGGGGAAAAGACAGATGTTCATTTTTATTTGTTTAAGATTATGAACTGTTGGGTCACTGCAGCAGTTGTAAATGATTTATGGAATGAGACACATTCCTGATTAGCCCACAAAGTCTATCAACTGGGCTAACGATTACAGAGATGTGGTACTATTTTTGGTGGTAAAGTTACATAGAAACTATATTATTATATGAAATAACCTACAATATAAACTAAGCTTCTCTCACAATGGACTTCTTATGAAGTTATGCATAGCAGAAATGTAGTAGAAGAATGATTATATTTCTCTAAAGCTTGTGTCTAGTAGATGAAAAGAGAATGTAAATAATTTTAGAGTTAGTGCTTTGCTATTCATTTATGGTTACATATGTAATTCAAGCGTCATTTCCCTACCCCACTTCCAAAATTCCTTCCTTCTAATAAATTAGCACTATGTTGAGTGTGTCTCATTTCTATTTTCAGCTAGAATTGGCCAGCTGATTCTTTATTCACATCTATTTGCCTGGACACAGTTTTCATTCTCTATTATATTTTCTCTTTCATGTACTACCTTGATTTTTCTATTCTCTAAAAGCCTATCAACTCATGAATGTGTGTGTGTATGTGTGTGTGTGTGTGTGTGTGTGTGTGTGTGGTAAGCATTACTTGTGAACTTTATACAATAGAAATATTAATTTTAGAACACTACTGATAGAATATGAGAAAAACCTTTTCATTCCCCTTTGACCATTTTGATTGGAATTTCATTTTTGGCTCAGACCCTCAAAATTCATCCTCATTTCAAAGCTACCAATCTCTTGCTTTTCCCCCAATCTCTCCTCATCTTTTTTAATTCTTCCCTTTGTTCCAAATTTTCTTTTCTTCCAAACCCAGATCTCCATTCAAAAGCAAACTCTGCTTATTAAATTTTAATTTTATACAATCAGTCTATGGAATTATGTATATTCTCTAAAACAAAGGAAATTACTGAGATACATAAAACTAATGTACAAAAATGGTAAGCAAAAGTATGAAGCATACAGAGGAATACACACAGATAATTTAGATAGATAGATAACATAATATATATGCATCATATGAACTTAATCTCAATATATACATAATAACATGAGACTGAATAAAAGGAGGGTATTATTTGGATTATTACTACTTTTTTCTCCAAATCAGCTTTCTCGTGGTATAATTTAGGATAGTTATAATCTAGAGATTACTTACAATCTACAGAATTTTAAAGACTGGTATTATAAACATATAAAATGGCATAGGTTACTAAAAAAGTGATCAGGATACAATTCTATAGACATTTATTTTAGGTGAACTATGATTGAACTACACACATGTGAACACATACATACACTCAAACACACACACACACACACACACACACACACACACACACACACACACAAACTCACGTACAAACACATATTCATAGTGCCAGGACAGCACTTATAAGTGTCCCTTGTGAATTTTTGTGATAAGCATAATAAATTGCTCTAAATGAGAGAGCCATTCTCTCATCCCTTGTCCTCTCAAATGAGTTGCATTGTCCCTTTTACTCTGAATCCCAGCATCATTCCATGTATGGTGAGAATATCCTGTTAGTCAAATGTGTTCAACAACAAACTATCATGTGATACACATAAGCAGAAGGGGAATGGTAGTCCTAGGGCTTGAACTCCAGTCTCAGATTTTTTTGTTCATTGTCTTCAACATCCTTACTCCTGCCCATCTCTCTTTCAAAGACAGAGTCCAACAAAGTCATGTACTTTTAAATGTCCATCTGATGACATTTTCAAACAATATCACACTTCTTTAATATCTTACAGTTGATCTTTGCCTCCTCTTCGTGCAATTGGTTTTATCATAGTCAATAAATAATTACAATAGCAAAAATAAAGACACATCTTTCTCTTATGGTAGAATTTTGGATTCAACTGCTGACATTATTAAATTCTCAAATTTCACTCCAAACCAAATTGTAAACAAGGTTCAGATTGGTTAATCTATGACTAGTATTCTTAAATTATCTGAATAGTTTACTGCCTGCTATGATGTTCCTAATTATATCATACTTCTACTTCCTTTCATTATTGAATGAGACAATGCATTTCAAAGCCCCTTCCCTTTTCTCATGACTGTTAAAAACAAGAGAATCCCTTGATATCTTAAAACATTTATAGTTGTATAATTTTTGAGCTTGTCCCTCTTAGAGTCAAAGTCAAATATTTTAGATTCTAGGCCTAATATTTCTTTTTATCCATTAGTTTTCTTTGCCTCTTGAGGTTCCAAATATTTGGTATTCATCATTATACTCTGAGTAAAGAATTCTAACTTCATAATTTGTATTCAGCAGACATATTCAATCCAGAGAGTTATACCATATTTTGTTTCTAATTCACCTCTGTAGTCTTTCGATGACTGATAACTGATTTTGATCCAAAGTGATAGCCAAACATAGACTAAATTAACTGTGATACTGAGCTACTGCTTTTTTGCTGTTGACTTTTGTACTTAATAGGAAGTTATTAAAATTTGACAATGTATGTAAAATGATTATTTGTTGTTAGTCCACATACCATTGTACTTCTTGTCTGTTTATTCTGGAGAATTTTATTTCTTTCATGGAGAGAGTGATCTGGAGAATGTGAATTTAAAATTAATGCACTAAGATTACTGTTGTCCTAATTATCTGGACAGAGATTTTAGAAATGCTTTCTCTATTATGTATGTGAACACAATTTGAAGAAAAGAATTTATGATAAGTTTAAAATGTTATTGTTTCTGCTGTTACTTGTTAATTAAACGTGTTTAATTATAATTCACCTTAGAATATAGTCATTACCAGAATATAGTTAATTATTTTACATTATAGCAGCTTTCAGCATAAATTAATATAGTAAAAGAATATAAAAATATTCTGTTCAAGTAAAGATTTTCTGAAGTTTAAGTATTTGCTTCTGCAACACAAGCTTTCACAAGATGTGTCATTTTCAATATGCCATTATGCCAAGTTTAAAATTATAGAACTAAATTTTATTATTTATTATTTCCTTTTATATATGGTCTTCAATGTTTTCTGCTAAATATGTGTACATATTTGTACACAAATGATGATTAGAACGTTCCACTATCCAAATATAAAAATAAAAGTGAGACCAGTGGTGATGGCTCCTGCCTATAATCCTAGCTACTCAGGAGACTGAGATCTGAGGATTATGGTTCAAAGCCAACCCAGGCAGGAAAGTCCATGAGACTCTTGTCTCCAATTATCCAACAGAAAATTAGAAGTGGAGCTGTGGCTCAGTGTGGTAGAGTACTAGCCTTAAGCAGAGGAGCTCAGGGACAGTGGCCAAGCCCTGAATTCAAGCTTTAAAATCTACCCAAATAAATAAATGCAATAAACTCGAACTTTAAATGGTTAATAATTAAACTGGATAAAAGAGAACTGACAGTATACACACTGAAGGCTATTGTGTTATCTACTTATATTTTCCATCATTGTTTTTAGTTATCTATTATTGCATGGAAAATCACCTCAAAATATAGTGACTTAAAAAGTTATTACTTCATAAAGTTCTGCAGTTCAGGCAGAGTTCTTTTATTGTGTTATATATGAATTTGAATTCTGGGCTTTGTGTGTGATAATTAGAAGTTCTGTTACATGAGTCATACCCTTACCCTATTACTTTGTTATTTTTCCAATAGTGTCTCACATTTATACCTGGACCATCTTTACCAATATCTTCACATCAACAATTTCTTTGTAGCTAGGATCACAAATCTGGAAGACTTGTAAATTAAAAAAAAATCTGTCTTTGACCCATGAGCTACCCACTTTCCATTTCCCAAATACCTAGGATTGCAGGTAGGAGCATCCTCCTCCTTAGGCAGGATTCTTGAGCACGAGGACCAGTTTTGTGATTCTGCATAAGGCCATAACAAGCTGAAATCTCTTTAAAAGGAGCCTTTTGAGTTGTTTCAGAAATAGTTGAGACTTTCTCTGCATGTGTGTTTTTTTTCCATCATTTCAAAGTCTAATGAAACTTTTTCAAGGAGGCCAAATTCCAATAAAATTAAGAAAAAAAAAGTGAAAAGAAGCAACCAATTTTCTTGACACAAAATCTGGAACAAGCATGGTTCCTGATTCTAACTGCCAGAGAAAATATGAGGTCTACATATAATAAAAAGGCAATTGTTAATAGGTGGTAGGACCCACATGTTCAGAAAGTTCCAAGCGGTTGGCAGACATGTTCACAAATCCCTGTCACTGCTAGCCCTTGAAAGAAGTAATCATGAAGAGTTATGCCCAACATAAGAAACTTCAGAAATTGAAACGTTTTTTTAAAAGATAAAGCTTTTGTCCTCCTAAAGTACTTCTAAGATTCTTATAACGCTATACATTGCAAAAGTAGAAATCAGAATATTGAGATTTTGATAAGTTCAATGCCACTTAGAAGTTACTAGTAAACATCAGTTCATCAAATGCCTTTATTATGGGTGGTTTTCCTGTTAGTGTTCTATTCTTGGCACTCAGTATTTTCATTAGAAGGACATACAAATATTAGCAACAGTGAGTGATGTGCTAATAACCAAAAATTACATGTCAATTATCACATTTTCTATTACCACATTTGGCAATTAACATTTTGTTAATCATCCACTCTCCAATTTGATATGCCTAAAGTAAGTAGCTTACCCTGTAACTCTGAAAAATTACTGTTTTCATTGGTGAATATATAATCAGTTTCTCAAGCTTGTATTTGACTTTCAACTACAATAAATCCCTCTCCCCCAGAGGCATTTGTTTAAAGTAATAGACATATAGGAGAACAGACATTTCAAGTTGTAGTCTTGTAATTTGGTTGCTATGTCTGTTCACATGGAAGTTTGATGTATTTTAAGACTTTAAGAAAGTATTTCTAATAAGGTTCATTTGAAAAGCAGAGTGTTTTTCATAGGAATGTGTGGTTACAGCAGGTTTTTTTTTATTTTAATCAGCCTGAAATCGTATGACCTATGTCTTTTAAGTACCTATTCAAATAAAGTCCTTTCTGTGTATTTTGACTAATGAATTGTACTGTGGTAGGAAGTATGTAGAGGTTTACAAATTTGATTATAGGTCATAGCTCAACTAATGATTCATGGATTATTTTCCATTGCCATGCTAATGCAATTTTTAAAAAATATTAAAACTCAACTGCAACAAATGCTTAATTGTTTAGCTCATCCATCTGTAGGTCAAAGAGTATGCTTAGCCAAGTAGCTCTGGCTTGGCTAGTATTGACTCCTTTATGACTTCTTATTTGTGACTTCTTATATTCTCATCATAGCAACTAGATAGCAATAGTAAGCTAGCCCTCTAACCTGCCTTGAAAATGACTCTACATATAAATTATCAGCTTCTTCTAAATTGCTATTGACACATGAATAAATCCAGATGAGTAATAGACTATACTCCAACAGACTGTTCTGCATCCTAAGCAACAATATGGAAGGCAAGTGAATTTTACTGTATAATCCTATGCTTGACACAGTATCCATATGCGGTTGTTTTTCATATTGTTTTTGAGTTTCGCTATCATCATCACCTGTAAAATAGGAATAATAATAAAATATATTTAGAACTAGATGGCTCAGCAATGTTCATAACACAAAATTTGATGAATAAAAATAACCTGATGGTTGCCTATGGCTCATGCCTATAATCCTAACTAATCAAGAGGCTTGCAGTTAGAAGCCAGCCTAGGCAAGAAGGTCCATGAGACGATTATCTCCGAAAAACTAACCACAATAAGCCAGAAGTAATGCCGTGGCTCAAGTGTAAGAGTGTTAGCCTTGAGCCAAAAAAAAAAAAAAAAAAAAAAAAAAAAAACTTAGGGACAGTGCTCAGGTCCAGAGTTCAAGCCACAGAACTGGAAAAACAAATATTATCATTCAGGTAAATGTGTGATCTAACAGATTTTATTGAAAATGAAATAAAGGGTTAGCTAATTTTTTGTCACTTCCATCAAAATTAGAACCAATTGTAATAGATCAGTGAAATTTCACATAAATACTACATTCCATTTAATATAATCACAAAGCTTCTTCTTATATGTATTGCATTCACTGCAAAATTATTCAGCGATAAAGTAACCAATCAGTCTACATTCAGTGCTCTATGAATCTGTGAATTTGCCCTCCTTATCAGAAAACTAACCACAAATATGGTACAGAGATTTCCTTTCATCCGTTTCTAAACTTGTTAAGTCCAATAAATTCAAGAATATAAAACACAAACTAGGGGGCCGGGAGTTTGGCCTAGTGGTTAAAGTGCTTGTCTAGCATGCATGAAGACCCGGGTTCGATTCCTCTGTACCACATACATAGAAAAAAGCCGGAAGTGGTGCTGAGGCTCAAGTGGTAGAGCTCTAGCCTTGAGAAAGTCCAAGGACAGTGCTCAGGCCCTGAGCTCAAACCCAGGACTGGCAAAAAAAAAAAAAAACACGAACTATTTATGCAGGAATTACATTTGTAGAAATAAGAGGGAGAAAATTTATAATGATTTAGTAATAATCTTTAATAAAAATTTTCCCACACAGCTTTGCGCAGTGGCAGTATCGTAGCCAATGAGGTTTATCCGAGGCGCGATTATTGCTAATTGAAAACTTTTCCCAATACCCCACCATGACGACATGAAATATAGTCGGCATTGGCAATTTTTGACAGTGTCTACAGAGACTGAATAAAAAAAAAAAATTTCCCACAAATGGGCTGGGAGTTCAACCTAGTGGTAGAGTGCTTGTCTAGCATGCACAAAGACACAGGTTTGATTCCTCCATACTATATGTATAGAAAAAAGCCAGAAGTGGTGCTGTGGCTCAAGTGGTAGAACTCTAGCCTTGAGAAAGTCCAAGAACAGTGTCCAGGCCCTGAGTTCAAGGCCCAGGACTGGCAAAAAATTCCTACAGAGTAAAAAGGAAAATTGATGAATCTCAACAGGAAAACTAGACTTCAGGTCAAACAATAGTTGGAAACTAATAGCTAGAAATACTTTGGCTGGCCTAGTGGTAAAGTGCTTGTCTAGCATGCATGAAGACACAGGTTTGATTCCTCCATACCACATGTATAGAAAAAAAGCCAGAAGTGGTGCTGTGGCCCAAGTGGTAGAGCTCTAGCCTTGAGAAAGCCTAAGGACAGTGCTCAGGCTCTGAGTTCAAGTCCCAAGAATGGCAACAGAAAAAAAAAAAAACTTTCTGGCTTTATTGCTTTCACTTCTAACTTTACTTATAGAGAACCACCAGTTTTCTCAAGGTCCATGTAGGGAGGTTTAATGCCATTGGTTCATTATCTATCAAAGTTAGTTGTTTCCCAATAGAGAGACTAAAACAATCATTTGAAGATATGCATTATAAGATTAAAAACTACCATTCAAGCTTCAGGTCTGTTAAATTCTTTATCCTAAAAAATGACTATGCAATATTCTTTCACCTATTATGACACTGGATGAAGAAGAGAATATAGCCTGCAGCATGTCAATGGCAAGGAATAACTAATGGGCAGACTTTAATTCTTCTCCTAAAGAGAAGAAGCTGAATGTTTCCTGTCAACAAACAGGACATTGGTCATTGTTGAGAAAGCTGACAGGAGGCTCGGAGCATGACCTAGTGGTACAGTTCTTGACTAACATGCATGAAGCCTGGGCTTGATTCCTCCATATCACATAGGCAGTAAAAGCCAAGAAGTGGTGCTGTGGCTCAAGTAGTAGAGCACCATCCTTGAGAAAGTTCAAGGACATTGCCCAGGCCTTGAATTCAAGCCCTGTGATTATTAAAAAATAATTAACTATTAAATTTAAAAATAAAAATAAAAATGTGTTTTAAACAAATATGTTTCTGACAAAGAAATATTAGACCACATTGAGGATATGCTGATTAGATAAGAAATTACTCAAAAGCCCAGTACTGTTAGTGAAAGGTTTCAATAGAGTACGAAAGAGACAATGAGATAATTATGAACCCAGCATTATATTAGCAGACTCTGGAGAGAGAAAATTTTCTTCTTTGAGCATCCAAAATTTTATGTAGCATGCAAGCCAATTTTTTACAGGATGATTACATAATCTACAACTGTTTGGGTACATGTGTATAAATATACCAGTAGTGCGGGATTGATAAATGTGTAACTTTTCCTTTGTGAGACATTCTACTGGCTTCCATACATTATTGTTGAAAGACAGAAGCAGATGTTAATGGAAGTCATGCTTAATGATCTGTGACCCTATATACAAAGAATACAGGCTTCATAGTCATCTGCTAACCACATCCATGAAGCCTGCCAATGGAAGAGAATTCACAACCTTCAGATCTCAAGCAAGCTCCAGCTTCTTCCCAGTGAGTTGAAAGGCCTCAGCTGGAAGAAGAATGAAAAAGAAAGAGTAAACGTTTGAACAAGTGTGACATCCCTTTGCATTGGGCAGAGTGATATATACACAGCCTTCCCTTTACCTCTCATTTCCCCTATAATTAGGGTTCTCAAGGTACAGAGCAGCTGGGGTTCACAGGAGGGCATTACCACAGTTGGGTGCCAGTCTTTAATGATGCAGCCTTGCCTGTGTATACAGACATCAAGGTCATCAGCAAATATGTGAAAAATATCACAACAAGGTCCTATGAAAAGCAACAACAGTGATTCAAGGATCACAGGAAGGCATTCACTTTCTAATCAAACAGAACTCACAAAGCTGAGCACATGTGAATTTGTCATTACGCTTACCTGAAGTTCACAAAAGGTCTGTGTAGATACCAGTTGGAAGGGAAATCTCCAAAAAAGTAGGTTTTGCTACTTACCATAACTGAAGTGAAAATTTCATTTTAACACCAAGGATTTACAAGAAGGAAGTAGTTCCAAACTCTTAGGCATTGTGTTATGTGCTGATTAATTTGGTAGTCCATGCATGGATCTTTACTTAGAGAAGAGAACTGTAAATATCTTGTCGCATTCATCAAAACAGAAGGAAACAAACAGTCACTCCCAAACTGAGCCACAAACATGTTTATTTATGAGACACTCTGCTGAAATTGAAAAAATAAAAAAGCGAAATAGAAAGAAAATCGAGACAGCAATGACAATGTGGTGTCTGAAATGGTCTCTTTAGTACTGGCTAACATAAAGCATAAAATGAAGAAAGCGTAAACATTTCCAATTTCAAATGATTGAGGACCTCAGTATAAGTTTTTATTTGACTCCTTTGAAACTCTTAAAATATGACATAATGGTATTCAGAACTTGGGTAGCTATGCTAAAAAAGGCAGTGAAATTTATTTTCCAAATCTGTGTTTATAAACTATATTAAGAAAATGTGAAAATATATAATCCATTGCTATGGACGGTGGACATTCTTGTGGCTTAGCATTAGGATGATTTTCTTTCTAGTTATGAGTTTTTTGTGCATAAATTACGTGAATAGTGCTACAAAATGTCAGTGTCTTCTCTTTCTTTCACCTGTCTTTAATCTCATTTCTTAAAAATTGAGAAGTTGAGGCTACGTCCCCACAAATGCAATTATAAACATGAATAAAAGTGCATAATTTTCTTACATTATATTAGCCTTCACTTATTACAAATTGTTGGAAGAAATTTCTACACACCAGAAAGCCAATGATTTACTTTATTTTTATTTATTATCAGAGTAGTGTATAGAGGGGTTCCAGTTACGTTTGCCAGGTACTACGTGAAGTACTTCTCACACATCGATACCCCTTCTCATGTTAACCTACATCATTTTACCTGGCACAAGTAGATTACGCTTGCAATCCTACCTACTCAGGAGGCTAATTTCTGAGTGTCATTTCTTGAAATTCTCCTGGACAGAAAACATCCATGAGATTATCTCCATATAACTAATAAAAATTCAGAAGTGGAAGTGTGACTCAATTGATACAGTATCAGCTTTAACAAAAGGCTCCAAGCTCAAGGCCCTGACATCAAGTCCTAAAACCAATATATACAAACAGACTCACACAAAGCAATTAAATTAAAACATATTTGATCACCTTATTAAAAATATTAAATCAGGGCCAGGAGTTTAGCTTAGTGGTAGAGTGCTTGCCTAGCATACGCAAATACCTGTTTTCAATTATTTGGTACTACATACATAGGAAAAAAAGAGCCAGAAGTGGTGTTGAGGCTCAAGTGTTAGAGCGCTAGCCTGGAAAAAGTTCAAGGACAGTGAGTGCTCAGGCCCTGAGCTCAAGCCCAGGACTGGCAAAAAAAAAAAAAAAGAAAGAAAAAATAGATCATCCAGGCACTAGTGACTAGTGGCTCCTGTCTGTATTCCTAGCTACCCTGATATCTGAAGATTGTGATTCAAAGCCATTTTTAGCATGAAAGTCCATGAGACATTGCAATTAACCACCAGAAAACCGGAAGTGGTACTGTGGCTCAAGAGGTAGAGTGCTAGTCTTGAGCTGAAGAGTTCAGGGACAGTGCCCAGGCCCAGAGTTCATGCCCCATGAGCTGAAAAAAAAAAAAAAGACAAATAAAAGAAATTCTTATTATTACAATGTGCCAATCAAAATCTATCACATATTATAAATATCATTAATACAAAAGAAAGTATGTTACCATATTACTTGTGAAGGAAATTTATTAAATTTTAATATACATTCATCAAAATTAACAATATTAATTGACTAAATTAATACATCATTAATTAAATGTTAATTACATATTGTATCTAACATGTCAGAAATGAAAGTAAGATAATAAACATCAAGGGTTTAAGAGATAACAAAACAAATTATCCATACCAGAAAGCTACAAAAAGATGACTACACAAAATACAAACACTGGAAATACTAAAGAGTAAATAAGAATTGACAACCATTAACTACCAAGAAATAACAAGCACAGGTCTATGAAAAATCATAAAGACATATTCATTATATGATAAAAATAAATCTGAGTGAACATAATGAAAACTAATGTTTCATTTAAACAAATATTTAAGTGCTGTGTAAAAATGGTAGAAAATCTGGTAGTGCAAAAATAAGTATCAAAGATACATCAAAACTAAAGCATTTAGTTCCTTAGGAATTTTTATTTGATATGTGTTATCATGATTTAACAGCTTAAATAAAGCTAATTGCACAGAAATATATCTTAAAGAACAAAGAGTTTTAAGTTTCTCCCCATAAATTTATGCTAGAATGATAAAAAACCTATAAAGTTACATTTAAAATTAGAAACTATCTATTTGAAGATTTTTACTGACTGCTTTCTGTCTTAGTCTTCTTAAGACATTAATTGCTTGCCAGGTGCAAGTAGCTGATATACATAATCATAGCTTCTCAAACTGCTCACATCTCAGAACTGCAGTTGGCCACCATCCTGCGCAAACAAATCATGGAGTCTGTTAATAACATGATAAAAGCTGGAAATGGAGGTGTAGCTCAAGTGGTGGAGCACCATAAATACATCTACCTATCTCTCTTTTATATCTATCTGTATATTTGTTTTAATTCATTAATTAACTTATAGCAATGCTCAGGATCAAAACCAAGGCCTTGCATGTTCAAACAAAGCACTTTACCACTGCCCTTAATTCCAAACTTTGATTGTATTTTAAGGTGTTCTCAAGGGACAGGACCATCTTGAATGTGAGGTATTTCTCCCTTCATTTCTTAATTCATGGATCATCATACAGGTCCATAACTATCTATATTGTCTGTACATTAACTTGTTTATTTGAACTAGGGAAAGGAAGGGAAAAAACAAGATGATTGGGAGGGGGTGGAGGGAGGAAAACTGGGAGAAAAACATGGGAAGGGGTATCAAGAAGTAATGCATCCACTAGGGACGAATGTAACTGTAACCCTTCTATACGTCACCCTGATAATAAAATAAAATAAAAAGAAGTTCTAACAAAGCCAGAATAAAAGTTCACAGATCATCAAAAAAAAATAAAAAGAAGAAGAAAAAAAATAGGATTAAAATGGAGTAGCAAAGGACAAGGGGTGAGCCAAACTAACAAGGGTAATCACCAGACAATATGTTGTAAATGAAACTTACAACTTGTAAGTAGAGGTGGGGGTGGGAGGAGGGAAAGTGATAGAAAAATGTGCGAAGAGGTAACAATGTTTGGGAAGAAATGTACTCGTTACCTTACATATGTAACTGTAATCCCTCTGTATATCACCTGGATAATAAAATTAAATTTAAAAATAAAATAAAAAATAGCAATAAAATAGACATTAACTAATTTGTATTTAATAGAGAAAGTCATTAATTTCTGCAATATGACACAGATAAAGAATCAATACACATATCAAAACCAATTTGTTTCTTAATACTTAGACATACCTATTTAAAATATTTCACAGGATGCATCACAGATAACTTGTGGGATAAAATTGATTGCTCACCAATAAGCATAGAGAAAGGTGTCTAATTAGGTGCAAAAGGAACTTTGATCCTAATCTTGTGAAATGTATTATATTTTGAATTAATAAATATGAGAATGAGATAAGAAATTGAAGTGATTTTTTATCTGTTTGAACGAATATTTACTAAATGTAAACAGAGGAAGATAATACAAAAGAAAAAGAAGTTTAAATACATCAAAATTTAAAGCATTGTGTGCAGAGAAAATGCACTTTAGGAATAGAATATTTTATTCATTCAAATAGTGAAATGGTAAGACAGAACCAAGGTATTTCATTCATGAATATGTCCTTATTTCCTGGCTATCTTTGATAGGAAGGTACCCAGGATACATTCTTACAAAGGTAAACAATACCCATGAAGCAGGGGCAGCATCTGTGATAAGTTGATCTCTTCCTTTAAGTTTACTGTTATAGAGAGTAGGAAAAAATGATGTAACCTAAGAAGTGTGTAAGTTTGTAAATCAGAAACTTTGAAGAAACTAAACAATAACATTCGAAATACACAGATGAATCATAGAGAAGATAGCCTAGCTCAAAACAGGAAATTTTGAGAGGGTCCTGAACAAAAAATAGAATGAATTTGTATAGTAAATATCCAAATAGAATGGTCTCATTGAAAACATCAATGTCTTTATAGTTTTGGAAGATAAGTCAGGCCTTAATATTTTTCCTCAGCAAAAGAAACTAAAAGCAATTAAAAACTCCTGGATAAAACTTCAATTCAAGGAATAGGAGATACACTAGGTCTCCTTGGCACAGGTCAAAACTTTCTCAATAAGGACCAAGAAAAACAACAAATCAGAGAAAGGCTGGATAAGTGGAACTGCATTAAACTGCAGAGCTTCTGTAAGGCAAAGGACATAGCTAGTAAATTACTTAGGAAGCCTACAGAATGGGAGAAAATCTTCATTAACCATACAACAGACAAAGGCCTCATATCTAAAATTTATCAACAGCTCAAAAAATTAAATCAATCCAAAACTAATCTCCAAAGTAACAACCATCCCATTAAAAAATGGGCCAAAGACTTAAAGAGAATCTTCTCTAAAGAAAAAAATAAAAATGGCCTATAGACACATGAAGAAATGCTCCACATCTCTGGTCATAAAAGAAATGCAAATCAATACAACCCTAAGATTCCACCTCACTCCAGTTAGAATGGTCAGGATCAGGAAAACTAATAACAACAGATGCTGGAGGGGATGTGGCCAGGAGGGATCACTACTACACTGTTGGTGTGGTATTTGTCCACAATGGAATTCTATGCTGCTGTCAGAAAGAATGACATTGCCCCATTTGTTATGAAATGGAAAGACTTAGAAAAAATCATATTAGGTGAAGTAAGCCAGACTCAAAGGAACTTAGTCTCAATGGTTTCCCTCATTTGTTATAATCAGTAGAAACCTTGGACTCTCCTAGCAGAGATTTGCAATAGAGCAAAACCTAGATACATAAGGCCATATAGTTTGAAGCTAATTGAAAGGACCTGTAGGATATAGAAACAAAAGCCATATATTGAATGATTCTTGTCCTTAAGGTACTATGTTATCTCTCAGCTCTTTTGCTGTCCCTTGGTTATCTCATACTGTTACAGTATCTCACTTTGTTATTTGATATATTGGATATATTTGTATTTGATTATTTGAAATTGGATAGGGAAGGGGGGAAAACAAGATGGGGGTGGGGAGGATGGTAATGGGTACCAAGACAAGTGAAAGGTTATCAGTGTGTGTGAATTAATGTACCTTATATCTGGCAAATATCATGTAACCCTTTTATTTATTACAATAAAAAATATCAAAAAAATAGAAAAGGTTATTGTAAAAAAATAAAAGAAATGCAAATCAAAACAATCCTAAGGTTCTAACTCACCACAGTTAGAATGGCCGGGATCAAGAAAACTAATAACAACAGATATTGGAGGGGATGTGCCCAGGAGGGAACACTACTGTATTGTTGGTAGGAATGCAAACTTGTTCAACCACTATGGAAAGCAGTATGGCAGTGCCCCAAAAGACTAAATAGAGCTCCCATATTACCCAGCAATTCTACTACTTGGCAATTACCTAATCGTCCAGAAACAAGGGCATACTAAATCCACTAGCACAATGATGTTCATTGCAGCACTATTCACCATAGCAAAGATATGGACCAACCCAGCTGTCCCTCAGTTGATGAGTGGATCAACAAGACATGGTATTTATACACAATGGAATTCTGTGCTGCAATCAGAAAGAAGGACATCACCCCATTTGTAAGGAAATGGAAAGACTTAGAAAAAATCATATTAAGTGAAGTAAGCCAGACTCAAAGGAACATAGGCCCAATGGTCTCCCTCATTTTTCATAATCAATAGAAACCTTGGGCTCTCCTAGAAGAGATTTACAGTAGAACAAAATCTAGAGACATGAGACCAAATAGTATGACACTAAATGTAAGGACCTACAGGATAAGGAAACAAAAGCCATATAATGAATGACTGTTGTTCTTAATGTACTGTTATCTCTCATCTCTTTTGCCATCCCTTGGTTATCTCATATTGTTACAATATTTCACCTTGTTATCTGATATATTTTGTATGTGTTTAATTAGTTATTTGAAATTGGATAGGGAAGGGGGAAATCAAGATAAGCGGGGGGAGGGTGGGAGGGAAATAGAGACCATGTCATGAGAAATAGTATCAATTTTTGTGAAGTTATGCACCTTTTATCTGGTGAATATAATGTAATCTTTCTATTGATCACAATAAAAAAATACTTACAAGTAAAAATGGGAAAAAAAACGTTCAATTCAATGAAGCTTGGTCCATGTAAAAGAATGCAAAAAGTCTTTAATTTCAGCTACCCACTAGACTCGAACAAATACTCCTCTTTATATCAGTAGGGCTGTGACACAGAAATCACTGAGAAGGAAGTAATTGGTAGATTATTTTTGGCAAAAATATGAATGTTTAATTACTTGAAATTTTAGAATTCCAAAGTTTCTCCAGGAAAACAATATAGTGACAATAATGTAAGGTAAATATGACAGTAAAGAAAGAGAAAGGAAAGGCCTTTGTAACTTTATTTTTAAATAGCATTTATTTCTCATAGGCTTAATAATTGTTTTAACATTCAAATAATAAACAATTATAGAAAAAGACTCTTTTGCAAGACTAGTGGAACAGGAGCTGGAGGAGTACATGGACATAAATGAGCATATTCTTCATTACTAAAATTTAGTTGATTAAACTCCTTACCTTAAAATTACCCAGACATTAGATGTGAACACTAGAAAAAAATAAAAGGAGATGTAGCAAAATGACTAGAAAATGGAAACAGTATTTGGGAGAAATTGACACAGAGAAATTACATCTCAGCTTAAAAAATGTAAGCTTTCAAGTTAAAATACCCTAACAATGAGACCCAAATGCAGAAATCATGCTCCTAAAATACTAAAATTGTCAGAAGATTAAGGGTTAAAAATATTAACATTTTATGCACATAAAATGAACTTGAGTATACCAATTTTCAAAAGAAAAGAGAAATTTGAAGTAGCAACAAGATAAGCAATATAGTGCCTTATAACCTTATGTTTTATATAGTGTACATACATAAATACATGTATTATATGATAATACTTAAAATGAAATTAATTAAAATAGATGTTGTTTATACTTATTTTTATTTTATGAGGGCAGATATAAATTATCAAATAACTACTTCAATGAACTCATCAATATAAAATCAACTATAAAATATTTTCAAGGACTTTATGAGACTTATGGGTGCCTAGATATAACTACTTCCCCATTTATGTGACATACTCCTTAGCAATAAATTGAATGCAATGTCTCATAATCATACATTAGTATATGTTGTGTAGACACTATTTTGTCAGTTCCATAGAAAGTTCTGTTTACATATTTACTTTTAATTATAGTTATAAAATTCCTCCATAATTAATATGTATATTTATAAAATACCATTAAAGTTATATATTTATGTATTTTATTTTATTTTTAGCATTATTCTGAGTGATTTATTAAGAAAGCAAAGAAAACAGATAGGCTATTATTAGATTTTCATGTATTATAATTAAGTCAATTGGATGTCCCATTTTTAAACATGCAAAAACTAAAAGTCTGTTTCAACATCATTTTCAAAAGAATTTTACATAGACATGACTGTTATGAATCTTAACAAATGAGCCTTAGATAATTATTCTGGTGGAAAACGCATAATGTACATTTGTTATATATTGTTGTTGCTATTGTTTAGGAGGTTTTTTGTGAGAATATGTAAAACTAGTTCGATGCTTTGAACACAATATCCCAAGAGAAAATAAGTAATTGAAAAAATGCATTATAAGTTTACTGGTATTATTTTTGGATATACACAGCAAACTTTTTTTATAGTCCAGTCTCTGAAAAATCCTACCATAAAATATAAAATCTGTTAAAACTTGTTTAATTCAGTTATTGACAAATATACTTCATCAGAACTTAGTTTGCGTAACAACAGTTAGTGATTCAGGAGTGAAACTAGTTATATTCCCTTTACTATATTCTCCAGTTCTGAGCTTGATATCAACAGAAACCTAAGTCGTTACAATTTACATCATTCCTATAAGTTTACTATGAAATTTATATTCTGGGAAAGTCCAATAGTAAGTCTCATTTTTTTACCCTAACCTTGCCTTTTTCTATGCTAGAAATTAGTAAAACTATTAAGTGTATAACATGGGCATTTTTGTCAGCTTAGAGCTTCATACTTGCTGGGCTTATATTCCATCACTGTCTTTCTGCTCAAACATTAGAAAAAGTTTCAAGTGTTTACTTAAACAAAAATTACAATTTAGGGTTTCTGAAGAAATTTAGCTCATTGTTTTTAACACATGATTGATACTGTGAAGGTAGAAAGGCTAATTTGTGAAATCACTTACCCCAAGTAAAAGTCCTGTTCACACTAGCAGTGTCAAAAATGAGACTCATTCAAACCTTTGCATGTCAGTGTTTAAAACACATCGAGGGATCTTTATAATTCTGTCTGACAGATCTTTTAAACCACATAATGAATTAGTAGAATGTACATGGCCTTGAAAAGTTAGAAGCTTTCTTCTTTTGAAAAAGTCATATTCGCAATGACCTGTCATCTCCCTTCTTAAAGTTCTAAGTGGGAGTTCTCTCGGGTCTTTATTTTCAGTATTAGAAGAGTCCAAACTCATTATGCTATTTAACACCTTGAACTAGACAGCAACTTGGCACAGGAAAGAGCAGCAGACATCATTATAGTTGCCATTAAATACATGCACCTTTTAAACTGTTCAGAGTGCGGTTTTATTAAACAAAAGGCATATTATTGGCTCAGGGCCATTTGCAATAAATATTTTCTGGTCAAGATCAATTGATGTAGGATATTTGAATAATACCAAAGGAAACATAAAGGAGAACTATGTCAAATGATATAAAAATCTAAGGGTTTGGAATTAAAGTTAAATTATTTCTACATCAGACCTTGTATATGATCTAAAAATCATGGGAACAAAGCATATATAATTGAATGCTAGGTACAGTGGATATCTTGGGTTTATAAGCGATGCAGCACATGCAAATTTCTCTTACCTCTTTTGTGCTCGACGTAGAATCCATGAAAAAGCAAATCAATTTTTGGCTCAAGGGAGAATGTGCTTTTCTTTCAAATTTTGAAGCATTGAGCAATCAATATCATTTTGGATGTCCTTTTTTTGTCTTCATTGCTCGAAACTAAGTGTCCTGAAAGTTAAGCAACAGTAAAAGAGAAACACTGAACATTCTATAATAAAATTATACTAAGACTAAAAGCATATCTTAATACCTACTAAATGGTTCACACCAATTTTTTTGAAGTTAAGAACTACTTATTCATTTTTTTTTCTGGGTGTGGGGCGGTCCTGGGGTTTGAACTAAGCCTGGGTGCTGTCCCTGAGCTCTTCAGCTCAAGGCTAACAACATACCACTTTATCACCCTTGAGCCAAGTCCCACTTCCCATTTTCTAAAGGTTAATCAGAGATAAGAGTCTCAGCTCCTTTTGTGCCTGGGCTGTCTTGATTCTCAGATCTCCGCCTCCCGGGTAGCTAGGATTACAGATGTGAGCCACCACGCCTGACTGTGAACTACTTATTCTGGCATGATCCCAAAAGAAAGAAAACAGCAATAAGTCTTAATTAGAACATGAATAAAAAGAAGCACCTGTTTCATTATGAGTAAGAAAATGGTCATCTTTGTTTTCAAAGTATCATTTTAGATAAATAACTTGCTATACTTCATATGATTTTCTTTCTCCATGAACAGTTTTAGGACTGGTATTTAACAGGAAGATAGAAGAGTATATTCTGGGATCCAATAATATGAACTAAGTCAGGAGAAATTTTTATATACACTTCCAATGTAACAGAATTACCACTAACAATTCACATTATATTTGTGCTTAACTAGGCTCAAATAAATTATTTAATCATTTTCTCTGATCAAAAACGTATTATAATTTATCACATAATACCTATGAGACAAGTCATGACTTCCATCTGCTTAGGTAGTTTTGGTGTTTTCTTAATGTGAGAAATGAACAAAGTAGAAAGAATCAATGAAGAACAATTTACTTAAGTTATAAATTACTGTATGAATACTAATTCCTTAGGAATATGATGTTTTTCCTCATATGTAAGCAGTTAGTTTCATACAGAAATCAGACAATTGCGAGCACTTAAGGATCTTCTAATGATATTTAAGATGAGACAAACTCAAAAGATCAAACAAACTCTAATAGTGATTAATAATTATATATTAACCCAATCTTCAATTTAGCTAAAGGGACATAAAAGGAGTAGCAAAATGAAGAAAATTTGAGTTATCTCTTCCCCAATACAAGGCAAAATCCACTTGGAGACTTAAAAGGAATAAATTATTTAACCTTCATGCAGCTCAGGTTTTCTGAAAGAGCAGAAAAATCTACTTAAGGGATGTTTTTGAGACTGCAATCAGATCTATCTGAGATCTTTGAAATCGGAAAACATTATATAAGTTAAAGTTTATATTATTCCCAGATTATCCTGGTTTTGTTTAAAGATAATGGAACCCATTTGCCATTCAGTTTTGTAGGTGGGTAATCCTATCTACCCAGGAAGCTGAAATCTAAGGATCATGGTTCACAGCCAGCCTAGGCACAAAAGTCTGAGACTCTTATCTCCAATTAACCACCAGAAATCTGGAAGTGGCACTATGGCTCAAGTGGTAGAGCAGTAGCCTTGAGCTGAAGAGCTCAGGGGCAGTGCCTAGGCCCAGAGTTCAAGTCTCACTAACCACCAAAACAACAAAAAAAAACAACAAACAAATAAATTAGGGTAAATAAGAATGTTATCTTTCCTTTAGGAAAGTAAAGGAGTATTAATTTTAAGGACATGATTGGCGCATGTTGGTGGCCCTCGGTGCCCTAGATACATGCACACAGGGTACAAGTCAAAAGCTACAGAGTGAAAGTGGGTTTGGATCCTTTTCGTTTCATTTGTTTAGCGTTTCTGTTATTTTTCTCTACTTACTTGTATTCCTGTGAATAAATCCTTGTTAAGTTAACCCTTTAAAAAAAAATAAATTTAAGGACATGGCCAAAAATGTATAGGATCAGAATCTGACATTTAAATGAGAGAATATGCTTATATATTCACATATTCCTAAAGAAAGACTTGAAGGATATTACAAATCTAGTCTCACTGTCAAAAAAGAAAAAAAAATGAAAAAGTGTATCAATGTATGTGAAGTAATGTACCTTCTATCTGGTGAATATAATGTAACCCTTCTATTAATTACAATAAAAATATATAAAAAAGGAAATAAAAAACAATTAAAATGGAAGAAAATGTATTCCAAACAAAGAAATAGACATATTCTCAGAAACTGTTATTATATATTTATTATGGTTGATATTCAAATTTCACATGGGTGGTAACAACATTGGTGATGGGGAGAGATGGAAGACCAATTACCCTACAGTTGTGAAGTTCATGAAGTACTTGCAGCCCTTAGGCTTCATCTATCAGAGTCTCGTACAGTCCCCAAGAAGCCTTCCCATTTTCACTATACTCTTCTGCTTTCAGCCAAATCCACAATTCTTACCCGTGATCATCTCACCTTGCATATTCAGATCTAGACTGCTTAACTGTATGTCCTTCAAACTCATTCTATTCAGCCTGAAAATAATCTGCATGGATTTTACCATTGTTTTTCTTTGTTCTGTTGACATACAGGGAAATATCTTCTTTTTCTCAAGGTTGTCCTTGAAACTCCTCTTGCTCCCTTATTCTTTCAGTCTTCCCTCTCTTCAGTGTGTTTCAGTGTCTATGTAGAGACTGAAACACACTGTCTCTCCATAGACACTTGCTTTTCCCATTTTAGGCATGGGTATCTTTCTTCCTTTCTTTCTTTCTCTCAAGGCTAGAGCTCTACCACTTGAGCCTCAGGACCATATCCGGCTTTTTTCTATGTGTATGGTACCAAATAATTGAACCCGGGTCTTTGTGCATGCTAGGCAAACACTCACACTAGGCTAAACTCTCGGCCTGATCTTTCTTAAAAAGCATATTTTTAAATCCCTGTCCAATGCTAAAGTACCTAGAATATAAACTACAAGACGAACTATTTTGATTGCCAGTGCTAGTGAGTTATTCATACTGACCACATAACACAAATATTATGCATTAGTCTTTTATTTTTTAAATGTTCCTTCCCAATTATAATATTTAGTATGTTGCATGTGGTGAATATTTTCTTTGCACTGCCCACTTTATAAAATTGTCAAAATATAGGCTGTAATTTCTTCTTTTCTGGATTATTGAGATTGTATACCAATTAGTTCATTCCCTAACTTTTCTTGTCCCTGATCTAAATTTCACAGTTTTACTAAAGAAGCTTCTCAAATTCATAATTTCCCCATTCATTCTGGGCCTGGGTGTTGTCCCTGGGCTCCTTTTTTGCAAGGCTAGTGCTCTACCACTTTAAAGCACAGCACCACTTCTGGTTTTCTGGTGGATAATTGTAGCTGAATCTCCCTGACTTTCCTGCACAGGCTCTCTTCAAACCACAATTCTGAGACCTCAGCCTCCTAAGCTGCTAGGATTACAGGCACCAGCCATTGGCTTAAGCAGGGCATTTGAGTGATTTCAAGACATACTCCCAAAGAGATATCCAGCTCTCTCTTAAAAATAATAGCCGTCACAATGACAATCATATTTTCAAATAAAAAACTGCTGAATTCTTTTCAGCTTTTGTGCCTAGGACTATTTTTATTTTTCCTTTTCTTTTGTTGACTCATTATTTTTAATTATCTTTAACTAGTTGCACAAAAGAGTTGACATTTAACAAAGAAATTTATGAATATAATCTATCTTTATCAATGTCATCCCCTTCAACATTCTCACACATTCCTCCCCTCCCAACTTCTCAAATTACCTTTCTTAATTTTGTAGGTATACATTGGATTCTTGACTGCATTCTCCTTCTCTTTTCCCATTCATTTGTTGAATTTTGCCCTTTGACTACTAATCACCCCTTTTGAGTATGTACTTTCTAATGTTTTATTTTGCTAAACTTTGCCTTTCTAAAGAATTACACTATTTGAGATCTTCCTTGAATCTACTAAATTGTAGTACATTTGCATACATTTGCATACTTCTCAATGCAATCACTCCATTTTATAAGCTAAATCTAGCTTCTACATATAAAGGAAAACATTCATCCTTTGTTTCTCTGGGTCTGACTTAGTTCATGTAACACAATTTTTTCCAAGTCTTACCATGTCTTTACAAATGGTACAATGTCATTCTAATGGATGAGTAAAATTCCATTGTGAATAAATACCACATTAACTGGATCCATTTGTCCACTGAGATCACAAACTATCTGGGGTACATTTTATAGGTTATCTTCAATTTTTTTCCATTCTGAATAGTTCTTCCAAATTGCAAGGCCAGGTATTTTTTCCACTTTATAATTTTCCAGATGATTTTAAACTTACCATTTGGCACGTGCATTCTACCTTACACATCATTTTTTTATCTATGGACATTTTCTTTAGTAATAGGCCCATACTTATCAATGTCAGAAATTATTTACATGTTACTTGGATCCTTTCTCTTCCAACATACACACCTTAGGTATAATTAAAAGTAAACAAAAATTGACTTTCCGTTTATCTACAAAATAAAGAATGAAGAACCAATTAGTCAATACATTTGATTGTCAGACAGAAGTTCACATTTTACCGTATGTTTGCACACACCTACACACACAAAGAACACATGAGATCTCATCAGCTTAAGCAGCAAGTCTTTGTACCAAAGTTATGTTTACATGATGGGTGAAAAGAGAGTACTAGATGACAGGAAGGATTACAAGTCAAGTGAACCAGATCAGAAGTGGTAATTTTTACAACCTGAATAATCTGCTCCCCATATGTTTCCTGAAAATCCTAGGAAAGGTATCATCACCATAGTCTTTGTGTTAGACTGAAGCATATAAAGATTCACCTCTTTGCAGGAATAAATTTAGAAATAGAGTAACCAGAAGAAAGCTTCTTGGCAACCTTTCCTCAAAGTGTGTGCAAATGAAAAGCCAAATGGAAAGAGGAGTCTGTTAACCTTTATCACACACCACATGCAAAGTACTCACACATCATAATGTGTTCAGATCATATGTTCCTTTCACGTTCTCTGACATGGTACCACACACTAAATCCTCCAGCAGCTAGAGAAATGGTTATGCTGCAATAGTCTACCCATGTATTTCAGTCATTCCTTTCTTGGCTTCAATACCTTGAGGCAAACAGAAAGTATTATGCTTCTATGCTGAATCCAGTCTGTGATCTAAGTTAATTTTGGCTATATTAATTTTGGGAGTGTGTGTTTCTTTAAATAAAAGGAAATTCTTGCAGTCTAACTTGGGGAATCTATGGTGATCTTCTTGCTCTATAAATATTTTTATATTAATAGTATGAGATTTTTGTCTTTCCTTCTAATAGCAATGCCCCTCTGATAATCAACATGGCTTATCTGACATTTCATTTCCCAAAAATTCTAATTGGTCTAAAGTAGAGATGAGCATGACCATCTGAAGAAGGAATATTTAGGTGATTGGTGTATATTAAGGTGGAATTTTATTTAAGCATTCTCAAATTTTTACTCTTGTTTTATTGCCTTGAGATTTGCATGATAGCCACTAATTCTATTATAATACCATGAAAACTGTACATCCAAGCTGTTGTGCTTGTAGAACTGTTGATAAACTGCTTTAATTAATAAATATAGTATAAAATGATAGTTCTCAGGCCAGGCACTTGTGGCTCATAACTATAATTCTAACTACTCAGAAGGCTGAGATCTGTAGATCATGATTTGAAGCCAGGTAGAGCAGGAAATTCTATGAGACACTTACCTACAGTTAATCAGCCAGAAATCTAGAAGTGGAGTTGTAGCTCAAGTGGCAGAGCACTATCTTTCAGCACAAAAACTCAAACAGCCAGACCTCAGCCAGGACTGGCACCAAAAAGCAAAAACAAAAGCAAAAAAGAATGAACAATCACTGGCACTTAGATTTTAGAACATAATCAAAATTAGGCTTAGGGTTTATATGTCATAGAAACATAATTATCTATGTAATAAAACATTATGTCTATAGAGTCAAAAGTTTTTATGACTATGTAGTTGTGTTTGTATTTCCAATAGCATTGGGTATGCAACTTTTGAGTTCTCGCTCTTGTACTGTTTGGATTTAATAGCCACATATTAAGGATACCATGCGCCTTTGTTCCTTTGGTCTTAACTTGTCTCACTCAACATGATTCGCTCTAGATTCATCCACTTCCCTGCAAATCTAAGTGCCAGTATATTGTATATAGAGATTCCCTTCTTGAATACCTGTTTGTTAAACACGTCATTTGAAATATGATGTAAAAATCATTGTTAACAAATTCTTTAATTAAAAAATAATAGACAAGCTATACTTGAATTTTTAAAAAGAACTAAAAATGAGGGCTCTCCTTATCCTCTAATTTGTTTCATGAACAACTAGGAAATCTAATAAAAGCAGAAGTAAATATATACTATGAGCCTGCATGGAGTTTTGTAGTTGTCATGAGGTAGGGATTGATGGAAAGAAGATACCTTTATCATGATGGGCTAGATTTGTTTACTTTTCTTTTGCATTTGCTGTGTGAGTTGAATCAGTTAGTTGGGAAATACATTTAGCTTGTACTTATTCATCTGGGAAAGAATGATATTAAAATCTATTCACTAGTTGTCCTAAGGATTTAATAATATCATATGAATAAAAAAGGTCTAATCTACCAGTTAAATAATAAATCCTTTTTCTTTATTTTATTAGCTTTCCATATTAAGTTAAATCAATGTCTATGTACCCTTTAAGACAGATTCCATGTGACTCTTTTTTTCTGTATTATAATTTATTCTTCACAAGTATATATCTAAGAGTGGCATGACATGATCATAATATACTTTGTTTAGAAGGCTCTATATTGATTTCCATAGTAGATTTAATAGTTTACATACCCAACAATATTCTATAAAAGACTTCTGTTTTTTGAATCCCCACCATAATTTATTGTTGCTTTTCTTGATGAAATATAATCTATCATAAAGAAATTTCCTTATACTACAAATATATGCTAATTAAACAATGAAAAAGTGATTGAATATATGTGAGTTTCAGTTTTAGAATTCATTTTTTATTCACTATTGATAGTCATCTCTGTGCAGTCTAATTTTGAAGAATCTAATTGGCTTTTACCATTTAAAAATGCTTATTTTTTTAAGTAAGGCCATTATGCAAACCACTTAAATGCAGTATAGCTCAGTTAATTCTCATAACAGTTACTCAAATAAGAAATTATTTATCTTCAATCTTTAAATGAGGAAACCAAGGTTAAAAAGGCTAAGTGACTTTCATAATGCCACAAAAGCTAAGCAAGGCTAAGTGGCTTCTATAATTCCATAACAAGAGTAAATAGTAGTTCTGGGAATCGAACTCAGGTTTCCCAGTTTCAAGCTGAGTGACACTAACTGCTCTTCTGAACTTGGAAAACATAATTTAACAGACTTTTCTATCTTTCCCTCTTCACTGTACTTCTACAACTTTTATGTTAAATCCAATGTTTAGTCTTGGGTGACTTTATTTTTCTCTTCTTCTCTACTAACCAGGAAATTCTGCTTATACATGTAAGTATCTTTAGTCTCAGCTATAATAAAGTATTTAACAGACATTTAACAAGAGAACAGATTTAAAGATATGGTAGTTGAGTCAAATCAAAGTTAAAAATATGATTTTCAATTACATCAACATTTATTTGGGCAAATGACAGAATATTACATTTTACAATAACATCTCAGAATACCAGGTTAACAGTGCTACATGCTCATTAACAATGAATAAAATACATTAACTATGGCAGAATGAACATAACTATTTGCATAATTAACACAAACATGTTCTTGGATATTTATTTTTTGGTGAATATTATTATGTAAGCAAGCAGGAATGGAATATGATGTGTTATATGAAAATTGAATGTGGGTAATATTTGTATCATTCCTTTTTTAAAATTTTTGATTTTTTTATTATCATGGTAAATGTATAGAGGAGTTATCATTTGTAAGGTGGTGAGTACATTACTTCCTAAACATTATTACTCTTTCTTTTTCCCACTTTCCCTCAATCCACTTCCTCCCAAGTTATAAAATTCATTTCCAACATAATGTCTTGTGAATATCACTCTTACACTAGTTCATTACTTGTATCATTTCTTTAGGACTTCTAAGTAGCAGGTTGGTAAAGAAATAGGATTTGTACCTATAGTTTTAAAAAAAAAAACTAAAATGAGAGAACAGTAGACAAGAATAAAGGGATTTCAAAGCACCTCATGCAAACCAAAACAAACATAAATAATAGATTGCTAATTTAGATTAGCATCTATAATTCATTGACTCCTGGAAAATGTAAGATCAATATAATAAACATGTATGTTTACTGTGTGTGAAAAGCTACTCTACCAAAAGTGATAAGAAACCCCAATTTATGACAGGCACAGCACTGTCTACAAAGAGTAAAAGAGAACTAGTTTGATACCTATTTATAATTGGTATACACTAACTTTTTTTCATATATAAAAGAATAGCCTAAGTTACTTGCCTGTAGATAGCTAATTTAATTTTTATTGAGTCCTGTTGTCAAAGTTATAACAGTTATGTGCTGTGATTGTTTATGATTAGAACTAAGTAGCAGTTTAGGAAAATCAGAATGACTTTAGTTTTATCAAAGTTGGTATGAGTGACTGGCCTTGATATATATCTAAACTACAATTTTAATCTTTAACAATACCTATTTATACTTGGCTCAACTTTACATAGGTAGCTAGATTAATTGATAATTATCATTTGACATATCAAATCTAATAAAATAAAATAGTTCTATTAGTTTAGATAGATAAATACTTTCAAAGATGTTCAATAATTTGTCAAAGATTGTAATATATGTATAAAACGTTTGAAGCTTCCTCTATGTCCATGTAAAATTAATGTTCTTTTTGTCTAGTAACAGTCAATCTTATCACAAAATGCATTTTCTTTCACAAATAATGAGACTAAGACTTTAAGTTTATCTTATACTATCACCATCAATTAAATATTAAAGCATGTGACTTCTAAATATCCGTGGTACAACAAAGTTTATTTTATTTTGCTTAATAAAAATTAACAGTAAAATGTTATAAAACACAGTTACTTCTGGCTTAAAGAAAATGCATATATATATATATATATATATATATATGACTGTCTTTTATGGGAGATTATTAAGCACAGAATAAGATATTAAAAAATAAAAAGGAAGGAAATCTTAAGTCATTTGAACACCTAGGAGAGCAAAATTTCTATTCAATTTTTTTGCCAGTCCTGGGCTTGGGCTCAGGGCCTGAGCACTGTCCTTGGACTTTCTCAAGGCTAGCATTCTACCACTTGAGCCTCAGCATCACTTCTTGGGGCGAGCTCCTCCACCAGCGAGGAAGAACGACCACCACTCGAGGATTCTTCTCAAATCATACTTTATTGGAGAGCCTTTTGATTGAAGGGGGAGCAGGAAGCGAAAGGGGCGAGGCATCAAAAGCAGCTGCTTATATAGGGAACAGGAACACGGGTTGCTCCACCATTGGCTGCCGCCCTACTGCCACAACGAGGTGCTGCGGGATTGGCCAGGGATCATCATGTGATTCGCGCATGCGCATAACTTAGGACACGTAGTCGAGCACAGCATTGCCTTATATGGAGTTGTTTACCTCTAAGGAGTCAGGAAACGGGCGCCATCTTAGAATGGCGTTTGTCCCGGCTCCCTACAACTTCTGACTTTTTTTCTATGTATGTGGTACTGAGGAATCGAACCTGGGTCTTTGTGTATGCTAGGCAAGCACTCTACCACTAGGCCAAACTCCCAGGCAAATTTTTTAAAAGATACGTTAGCTCTCTACTTGCTACCAAATTGTTTACACTTTCATAGTCTTATTCTGGAGTCTTTGAAAAAAACCTTATTTTTAATTTGAATTTTTAATAAACTCTGGCAACTTGTAATATTGAGTTTTCCAAAGTCATGGCTATAATCACAGAGAATAATCTTTAAAATACAGGGAATTTTAATAACATACTGAGTTTAAAAATAGCAATGTCTTCAAAATATAAATTAAGGTCGTGCCAGTGTCTAATACAACTAAATTTAGATGTATGTTTAATAAATTGATAATTTTTGAAAAATAAATAAAATATTAACAGGCATTAACTTTGTATAATGCCAATGTGCATATATGTTTTTATTTGTAAGTTCAAACATTGTTCTATTTTGGATGTTGATGATCCAGGTACCATTTACGTATTTCCTTCATTTATAAAGATGTCATCACCAAGTAACTGGCAAAGGAGAATAAAAAGAATTTTTTTTTTCTCAAAGACAAAATTAAAGCAGCATCTTTTTGGTTGTCAGTATAATCACATCCAAATTTCAAGTCCACAGAGACAAATGTTCACTTGGTCTCTGTGCTGTGTTCCTGGTGGTATGCACGCAATTATGATCATTGACAGTCACTCAATCTCTCCTCTTCTCTTGTGAGCCATTGCTGCCCTCATGCTGTCTTGGCAGCATATTTAAGTTTGAAGTTGTCAATCATGATTCTTTTTTATTCCTAAAAAGGATAAAAATTCATAATATGAACAGAGGCCCAATGGGACAGTATTTTTGCTGGACAATTGAGTTTCTTTTCCGTCTGGTGACTCTGTGAATGTTAAATATACCAAATATTCCATAATCCAATAAAGCAAGTTTTCATTTTTTGCATATGTACCTGTATGTATATATACATATATACACACATACTGGCTCACTTTATAAAATATTCAATCATTGTCTGTCAGGGCTTTTAGCACTCTTTGCCTCTTGACCAGCAGGAAGGGCAAATAGAACACACCGGACTAAAAGGAGACCGAGAAAGGATAGGGCCGGCTGGCGGCCTTCACCCAGCCCTCCCTTCTCCAGAGGGAAGACACAGATGCGCCAGGGAGAATGTCACAGCAGACTCATTTAATGGAGAAATACCAGGGGCTAAAGTAAAAAGCAGGAGTCTATTAGCATAAAAGTAGGCAGGACAGGGGGAGGTAGGTGAGGTCAGACAGGGCTGCAGGGCCAATCCATGGATTCGAGGTAGCCTTATTTTACATCACAAACCACAGCCAACCCTCCCAACCAGGAGACAGCATGGTTGGATTTCCAAAACCAGGAAGTGAGCACTGGGTCACATAGGCCTTTTACCCTTGATGTGATGTGCCCCACAATTGTCTCACAACTTCCTGAGACTGAATGAAGTTTCACAGTGTGCCCAACAGAACCAAAGAATATCTTGCATTTGGGCTTCTGCATCAATGCAAAGCAATGCATTTTTGTTTCTTAGAGAAGAATCTTCATAAAGCTGAAGAACACATATGACTATAAATCAAAATAAATACCTTTCTCCACATTCTATTTTGGTCAAAGTGATGCATCCTATTTACCACTTTCCCAGAAAATAGGTTGTAATTATTTAAATTTTGTTTTGCATTGTTTTAGTGTTTCAAATGGAGTTTGCATAGAATAAAAAAATCTGAAGATAAGTAAAGTTCTTTAATTTGCATTAAAATGGATCTTAGAGAAAAAAATGATTTAACTTCAGTAAGTGTATGTATGAGGTTCTCTGTGTGTGTGTGTGTGTGCGTGTGTGTGTGTATTTTCTAATTCTGACCAAAAATAACAAAGAGGACATTCACTAATAAAGAAATTACCTCTGAAATCACCTCTGTAAGTCCAGAAGCCAAGAATATGGAAGAAGTTAGTAACCTTAGACTGCTCCCTATGCATTCACTTTGAGTATGAACAACGTATTGCTTCCCTCAGTTCCCACACCACTGCCAAAGCCATCTGACCATATGCTTAGTTGACCTTCCTGAAAAACAAAGTCTAAGGGAAAATTGTTCCTTTGTGGTCTCTAAAGTTTTCTGTCTTCAATTTCGTTGCCATAATTGTTCATGGACAAACTTCTAAGAAAACTGAAACAATTTGCTTACATGCAAATGTGTATAATGTATACTTTACTATGCCTTACATAACAGTGCAATATGTTTGTGTTATTGTGTTCTCTATTTTCCTTCCTTTATTCCCTTGCATCCTCATACAGAATCTATCTATCTATCTATCTATCTAGCTAGCTAGCTAGCTATCTTCCTATCATCCATCTATCTATATGTATATATATGTTTGAAGTTACTTGTGAATTGACATTGCACAGTTTGAACATTTTGTGCCTATTTAGCCATATATTTGTACACCCAAATGTACAAATAAATAAACCAGAAATTCGTAATAATATTCATTTGTTGTTTGTTCAAAATAAATGTTTCAAATTTCTGACATTTTTAAAGTGCATAATGATTAATGTACAATATATTCCAGTAAGTGCTGTGAACAGAAGCAGTTAGGGCTTTGATTATATGTCTCATCTCAGAAAATCACCTTCAGAAACCTAGAATGCCCTATCTTGAGCATAGGGCACTATTGAAATTACATTAAAAAGTCAGGGAAAATGTACTTATAAAATAAAAAATGTAACAGTAGTCATTACTTGGTCTGTGTTAGGGCAAAGCCAGGAGACAGAGTCACAGAATGAAACCTGATTAGCAGAGGTTAAAAAAAGAAATAAGGAAACACTTACTGTAAGTGCCTAAGAATCAAAAAAATGTCACTGATGAGTTGAAGTCCACTACTTAGTAGGAAAGGGAGAAATTATAGACCACAAGAAGGCCAACACATTTAATTGGCCCTTGGGTTATTCTTTTCAAAATACTAATAATTGTAAAAGTTGTTTAATGTGATAATAGTTACCAAGGTCGAAGAGATCAAAAAGGCAATGTTGGAAAGTAACAGCTTGATGTAAGTAAACATCACAGGAATAGATTCAGAGTAAAGGGATTCTGGAACTACTGAAGATCATCTGATGTACAGTAGACCCTAAGTCTGTGCTGATAAGAGAAAAGGAAAATAGCCCTCTCTATTTGAAATGTAAACACCAAAATTCTGCAAGTAAAATGTATACAAATTGATCATTGTCAAATAATCAAATAACAAGAGGTTGTTAAAGTTGCATTATATACCTAGAGGAAGTCTGGGTCCTGCAAGAAACCGCTAGAGCTTACGTGATACACCTTTACTCAAATACGCAATAAACCTTGATTCCTGCTTTGAATATCTAAGGTTTGAGCTATTATTTAAGGAAAGTTTTAGATCTGAATGAAGATATTCTCATCCATACAAGGCCAATGGTTCATTATATTTATCTTGCTTAATAATGTAAAATTAACATGAATTTCAACTATGTCGACGTCCCATGGGGAAGCACGATTCTGTCCCACGTTTCACCATCATTAAGAAAACAAAACTAAACAATGCCTGGTTTGCATGAGAAGAATGATTTGTGAGTAAATACCTTCTCAGTGGAAAAAAATCACATAAATATACATTCTGACTTTCTTAAGTAGCTAAATATTTTGTGAAAGAATAGTGAATGGATGCATTGCCATGCTTCTTGTGTCTAGTGTGCTTAAAATATTCCATCAGTCATTTTAAAAGAGACTTCAAAAGAAGAAAATGCACACAATTTTTTCTTTACTGCAGCTCTAGGGTAATTACAACAGTAGTAACTGCATTTTTGTAGCATTTTCACAAATCAGTTTATTTCTTGTTATATAACCTGTAGCTGTGTGCAAAGCTGAGAATGCTAATAACCATAATATTTTGCTGTCTTTACTATAGTAAAGCATCAAATATATCATAAAGTCTCTGATAAAATATAACTGACATCAGACTTAATGACCTATTCCTGGAATCCTAGTTACTTCAAAGAACAGGAGGATGAGAATATAACTCCAGCCTGGATAAATAGACTCCAAATCTACCAATAAACAGTCCAGCTTTTGGATAATTACAAAGACTCTCTCTGGCTATTTCCCTGGCAAGAAGTATTGGTTTTAAGAAGTATCGAAGACAGGTGGCTATGTCATCAGGTTTGGGAGAAGATAGTAGTAAATTTTCTTAATGCTAACCATGTATTCATCTTTGAATGAAATCTGAACCGTGAGCAGTGAAGTCAGAGTCACTGGAATGGGGAGGTTCTGTCAGGTTTAGGAGATTCGGATGCTGTGAAGTCAGCATCTCTGAGCTCCACTTTGTCAGAGGCCTGAAAACTGTGGCTCAGAGATCTCTAGATGATTCACCAGTGTGCAGAACCTGGACTGCAGTAGCAACAGTAGCTTTTTATCAGAGTGGCTGAAAAAGGCAATTGAAGATGAAGGTCATGATCCTAATGAAATCTGAAAGAAGTCCTAGGAGGCAGGGCCCCAACAGCAAACAAAGAAAAACATTACTAGAGGGCAGGAGGAAAAGTCTGGTAAGGATGTAGAAGGGAGGACTCTGTGAGGACATAAAGGGAGTCTATAAGAACACAGAGGGGGTCTTCAAGGACAGAGAGAAAGAGGGAACAGGTGGAAGGAGTCACAGTCTACCTGAGGTCTCTCTGGCTGAGACTTAAATTGTCCTCGAATGGAAAAGAGACTGGCCAGGAGGCACAAGGGATGCCTGTGGTGTGACACCATGTCAAGAGGGAGAGAGAGGCAGGGTACAGTGAATGTGTGGCCAGCAATGATAATGATGATAGGTCTGACATGGGGTTGCTTCGGCAGAAAGAGAAGTGGAGAGGATACAACAACTCTTGACACGATCCCCTCCTGGGTTTCAGTACCGGATGACCACATGGTTCCGGCAGAGGAGATTGTTATTAGGAGATACAAACCACTGGCCTGCACCACATGTACGAATGACAGATGGAAAAGTCTGGTGAGGCCATGGAAGGCAGGAGTCTGTACCGACAAGGAGGGAGGAGTCTTGAGGACTTAGACGAAAGGATCCTAAAGGATGTTTGGAGTGAGGAGCAGGCCCAAAAGGAAATAGAAAGAGTCCAGAAGGATGTAGAAGGGAAGAGACTAGATGGAGATAGTGGTTCAGGCAGGAAAGTTTATCTGAGAGCTAAACTTGCCGGGCTGGGTATAACAATAAAATTCATTGTTTAAAAACGTCAAAGACATGCCCTGCATTCCAAAGTGAAGTTGGGCTGCCTGTGTCCTTATCATTAGTTGTGCAGGGAGATGAATAGCTGGAGTTTGGTGGGGTCCCTGTCCCTTCTGAATTCCAGAACTTTCCCACACCTGTTTCTCTCCTGCCAGGTTTTGTAGCAATCCAGAGCTTTCTAGGCTCCCACCTTAGAGTAAATGCCAAAACACATCTTTCTTTCTTTCTTTCTTTCTTTCTTTCTTTCTTTCTTTCTTTCTTTCTTTCTTTCTCTCTCTCTCTCTCTCTCTCTCTCTCTCTCTCTCTCTCTCTCTCTCTCTTTCTTTCTTTCTTTCTTTTTGTCTTTCTTTTTGTGTTTAGTGGGTCATGGGGCTTGAACTCAGCCTGGGCGCTGTCCCTGAGCTCCTCAACTCAAGGCTGCCACCCTACCCTTGAGCCAAGCCCCACTTCCGGTTTTCTAGAGGTTAATTGGAAATGAATCTCAGGTCTTTTTGTGCCCAGTCTTGCTTTGAACCTTGATCTTCAGATCTCAGCCTCCTGAGTAGCTAGGATCACAGGTGTGAGCCAGCCTACCTAACTTCAGAGCACAGTTTTCTTAGCATGGCATCCGTATGAAAGAGTTGTGGCTGGCATGAAGTCTGGAACCTCTGAGCTCCCTTGAGAATGCTGGGTTCTGGAAGGTTGATGAAGATGGAAAACTAGAGAGGTAGCTTGTCTGGAATGTGGTCTTAGGCCGGGACCTCAGGTTCAGCCTGATTCATAGGAGAAAAAAGAGATGGAGGAAAGCCATTTTTAGCCTCTTCCAGCCCTAACTGCCCCTCCTCTTGCTACATGGGTTTTAATTCTGGTTGAACTCCTTGGGTGGTTTAGTATATGTGTGTGAGAGCTGATTTATGTAGCTTCTCCCTTGTTGTGTTTGTCAACTGACCTCTGTCCTGTGTGCCCAGCAGTACCATGTCTTCAAAAAGAGCCTAAAGTGGATTTGCTGGCAGAGTAGCTTTATGGGACATGTCCTTCAGCAGCAGGGCACCAGGCCATGGAGCCTCACACTGAGATCCAGAGACCGTCAAGGGAGCTCAGCCCTCAGAATCAGACTCTCAGGAAGGTTTAATTCTGCTATGACATTCTCATTGAGGTTCTCTTGACAGCAGATACCAGGTTGCAGAATGCAGAGAGGGGTCATCATATGAAACAGCTTTGCACAAGAAGCCCAGATGTGGACACCTAAGCCTGCTAGTGTTGATCATAGTGCCTGTGAGGACTAAAGAAGACCAGCCCCAAGCCCATCTGGCCAGCCTGGAATGACTTTAATAAATTTCTTTTTTCCATTGGGGAAAAGAAAAGTCAAATACAAAGCTGGGCACAGTGGCTCAAACCTGTAATCCTAGCTACTCAGTCAGGTGATATCTGAGGATCACTGTTGAAAGGCAGCCCAGGTACTAAAGAATGTGAAACTCTTATCTCCAATTAGCCATTGGAAAAATGGGAAGTGGGGCTGTGCCTCAAGGGTTAGGGTGGTAGCCTTGACCTGGAGAGCTCAAGGACAGCACCCAGGCCCTGAGTTCAAGCCCTACGACCCCCTCCCCCAAAATGTCAAAAGCCTCATTTTAAAATTATGTACACACACACACACACACACACACACACACACACACACACGTCCATTCAGATTTAAATTCCTAGATACGTTTTGTTTTTTCAGTTTGTAATCATTATTATCTCTGAAATGTTTTCTTGGACTAGTTGATGAAAATACTATGCAGTCGTATGTCTTTGGTTTTTCTCAGCGAAATATAACTACATATATCAGATCAGATATCTCCTTTGCCTGATTCCATATGTTTCAATTTTTTCACAATGTTTATTTGACCGATTGTATTCTCTGTTGAATTTTACCTAGTATCTACGAACTATTTCTCTGCTACTATATTTTTAAGGTAACTTCAGAAAGTTTTCCTCCACCTTTCTGTCTCTTCTAATCTGAATTCTTTAACTTATTCCTTCTATTCATATCGGCGCTCTTATCTCAATTTTATAGGCTTTGAAAATTCACTTAATATGTTTGAAAGTTATTTTGAAATAATATTATGGTACTGTGTTTATCATCCGCATAGTAACAACTTGAGCAAAAGTAATTCAGAAGACTTCCCCTATGTAAACAATAAGAGTAAATATTTGGTGGCACTTGTCAATAACACTATAGTGGGAAATATAATAGGAGGGTAGCAGTTCAGGTTCTCCTAAGAAAAACAAACAAACAAATAAAAATCCTCTCTTCCAAAAAGTAGGGCTAAATCACTGTATGTAAAAGCATCTGACTAGGAAGTGGGAAGTCTGAGTTCAATCCAGTATTGCCAAAACAACTGCATAAATAAAAAATAAATACTTAAAATATAAGTATGTGAAGAAATGAAGATGCATGCATACTAAACCCAGTTATAAAAGAGAAGAGAAATGCAGAAGACATCTATCAAACAAGTCATAGTATATATAATTGATGTGGAAATGAAATAAAACACCAGTAGAACTGGAACAGGTTGATATAGATGAGTTTAATAAATAATTTAAGAGTAACCAAAATCAGAAAGAAAGGTGCAATCGCTGGGCATGGTGGTTCATGCCTATAATCCTAACTGCTCAGGAGGCTGAGATCTGAGGATCACAGTTCAAAGTCAGGCTGGGCACTGAAGTCCATGAGACTCTTATCTCCAATCAATCACTAGAAAATGGGAAGTGGGATTGAGGCTCAAAGGGTAGGGTGATAACCTTGAACTAAAGAGCTCAGACACAGCTCTCAGGCCCAGAGTTCAAGCACCCAGACCGACCAAAAAGAAAAAAAAGAAAAGTAAGTACAGATTGTTTATTCAATGGACTTTGTAATAGGGAGGCATTATAAGAAATATGGAAAATTAGGATGAAATTATTAAGTATCATGTACCCAGATACAGTATCAACTTGTAAATTTCAAAACTACAAATCAGAGGAAAAAGCTCTGGTTAATGTACTAGATAAATGTTCTTTGACAATTCTTTTTTTTGTTTTGTTTTGTTTTTGTTTGTTTTATAAATGTATAAATTACTTAATTAGGCTCTAGTTAGTTAGGAACACTATTTGGTGCCGATAAATTCCGTTTACGAGAGCAAAAAGAGATCTCCTGTATCCTAGGAGCTGAGAAATAGCTTGGATTTGGGGTAGACTTTGTGAGTTCACAGCTTTCTGGTCAACCTTGCACTGCTCTGTAATCTCGTATTTCTCTTTTTTGGTGTGGAAAATCTGGCCGTCCTGGTGTCTGGGCTTCATTAGCTGCTGCTTCTTCAAGTACTGGTCAGGGAGGTGTTTGGGGATTTTTCACCTCGCTGATATCCATTTTTGTAGAGGTGGCAATAACAAATTTCTGATGTTGAGGAACACGATTACGGGACAGAGGTTCAGGCACAAGTAGTAAGCTACTGCCCAGGTGCTTCAAGGAAACCACTCTCCTGCCTCTGGGGCTCCCAGTGAGGATGCTGAGAAAGGCCCTTGGAATGATGCTGACTCCAGAGCTTCTTGCCATGGCTCAACAGCTTCCAAAGAACATTTTCAGTGGGCTAGTATCTAGGCATTTTTTGAGGCTTAACCACCCGGGTACCACCGTTCTTGTCACCACCAACAGGTTTGATGACAGTCGCAAGAATTTCGCCTTTTTCTGTTCAACCTTGGACTTAGCAGCAGGGGATTTTTCTCTTGTGTACGGTTTTTCTGGAATTCATAGCAGACCAGGAGTATCTACCAATTCCTAGGATCATACCAGGTTTAGGCTTCAGTGGGGCATCCCTTTCTTGGACTTTTTAACAGTAGCCTTCTTCACCTTGCCATCAGCATCAGCCTTATTGACTACAGGTTTCTTCATCTTATTGTCCTGCTTCCTAGCCTTTTTACCCATCTTCTTGCAAAATGTGAAAGAGCTAGACAATCCTTTCACTGCTCTTGAGTTCAATCCCTTATAGTTAAAATGGTTATTAAATGATATAGTCTCGTATACATATTTGAAATATTGATAGGCATAAGTAGTATTACTGCTTTTCCAACTGTTCTGAAATTATGAATTTCTGTTGAAGCAGAAAGGTAATACAAAAGCCAAAGAATAGGAAAAAGTATTTGTGTGTAAAAACCTCACAATTGATAAGTATTTAGAAGAGAAGAAATATCTGCAAAAGGGACAAAATAAGGTAGCAATTTTTTTAGGAATAAAAGGCAGTAAATGATAAAGAAAAGCCCATGAACGTGGGACATAATTGGCCTGCATAATTCCATATATTTATTTTTCCTTTTCATGTCTACAAATAATTTTAAATGTATTCTATTTATTTTATTCACATAAGCACTAAGTCCTACCTAATCTTTTATACTTGCTTGAAATTTCAACTCTGTTTTGGGGATCAATACAGAGGACAACATTGGTTTTACTTTATTTCTTTTATTCTTTCATTATTTTGTATCACTTTCAGTATATATGTTATATATGCACATATATGTTGCATATATGGTAGACATGTGACTTACTAATTGATAGGTGATAACATTTCTATTTTTGCCCCATAAGGTCAACCTTTTACCATGACACCACAGAATTATCTTGTTTGGAAAAATTTAAAGGTGTGTAGGAGAACATATCTGAAGCAGAAATAATAATAAAACACCATCAAAAACTCAAAGGGTAGGGCAGTAGCCTTAAGCTGAAGAGCTCAGGGACAGCGCTCAGGCCAAGTTCAAGCCCCATGAGCCCCCCCCCCAAAAAAAATCAGTGAAATCACATGCGCACATGCTTGCACACTTAGAAGGTTGGTGCGATGGACTATTTGAAAGAACTACTAGGAGATCTCCTTAAATTTATCCCTACCTCACTAAATTGTATTCTCCAATGTGTAACCATAGTAATCCACTTAAAGTAAATTTGTGTTAATACAGTTCTCTGAACCCTTTAATGTTTAGTGGAGACAAAGAGAACTGCAAAATCTTGAGAGCAACTGTGCAAATTATGATCTACAGGTGCTGCTACTGAAAATCAAACCACAGTTTTATAGAGCTGAGAGAATCTCAGTAGAGCACCTACATAACCCTCTACAAAATTTATTCAGGGAAAATAAATTCACAATGAATTTAAAGAAAGTTTAACATTAGTAGGGTCAGAAGAAAGCAGGAAGCAGTAAAGTTGATGGACAAAAAGGGGCTAGATAAGAGGAAGTAAACCAGCAAGCCAGGTTTATTCAGGCCCTAGAGCTGCCATTAAACTTTTCAAAGTTAACTGGATGTAAAAATCTCACTGGATTTTCCTGCCTGGGCTGGCATCCAACCACCATCCTCAGATTGAAGCCTCCTAAGTAGCTAGAATCGTAGAGATGAGCCACCTACATCAGGCTTCTTTCATTGTCCTTAGAGGTTAAGTACCAAAATAGAGATATTACTTTGCTCTTTCTTCCTCTGAATCATTACAAATGAAGTCTGCCTCTATTTCCAGTAATTCTTCTCTTGCTTTGTTGTAGCTGCCTCCACGTTCACAATGAGCACTCCAGGTGTCTCTCTGCATCATCATCCCTCTATCTATAGATCTGAGTTTCCTTTTTCCTCTAAAGCCACAAGTGATTTTAGATTTGTTTTCCAACTTTGGGCCTTATTCACACCTTTCCCAATAAGGTCATATCCACAGGTTTCAGATCGAAAGAACCTTAAGGGATAATGGCACAGTCAGTACAATGAGTTTTCCTGCAAGCAAACTATTGTACAGAAATAAATAATCACTAATCATATACTGAAGGTGAATTAACCTATGGGTGGACGTAGCTAGCTGAACATCATTGGTGATTTTTGACAAGAGCAATTTCAGTGGAATGTAATAACTGAAATGTTAATTTCAATGGCTAATGGGAAAATGAATGCATATTTTAAGAAATTAAAGCAACTAGCTAGGCGCTGGTGGTTTAGGCCTGTGACTGATGTGAAGAATACAGTTCTCTTCGAGTTTTCTACTTCCATATCTTTTAAGTTGAAAATATGGCTCAATTAAAATCTGACATACTGTTCATGTGCTGATACATGAACTAAACTCAAATTTTATTCTATTTTTTCTTTTTAGTTGTTTTTTTTTAAATCTTCAGAATAGTTCCATAATATAGACTATAAACATGTGTAATTATTTTTGTCATTCAAAAATTAAATAAATTCAAAATATTGTGATAGAAAAGTAATAACTTCCTGATAATTTCCTCTATATGAGAAGAAATATTGAGACCTTGTAATTTATGACTAAATGAATATCAGAATCCAATCAGTGGATAAATCTGAATTAAAAAAAAACTTTATTTTTAAACCATAATCTTTATTCCATGCTGCCTAAGAATATTAGCAAATTATAAAGTGAGATTCCATTATGGAATTGAAGATTTGAAAGATTCTAAATATACCTTGGATATACATTGTTACACCTCTTTGAACTGTGACTTTATAATATGGGTCTTATTATATATAGGTGATATCTCAATAAATTGTTATAACTCACAATAAATACATAATTTGAGATTAAAAACTTATGTTTCCTTTACAAATCTTTTTAAAAGCTATCAAATACAGAGATTGTTTTTATTGAAAGAATATTACAATAAATTCACCACTTGTACCTGATATAAAATAATAAAAAGTAACAAAAATGACATTTGGATCTGTAATGATAATTGTGCTGTGTTTATGTGTGTTTGTATGTTTACAAGAGTAGGGTAGTTAATAGTGTGTTGGTGTACCAATATCTTGTAAGAATAGCTTTATTACAAAAATAGACTTCAAACTTAGGCATCACAATTGACTATCACTAGCACATGTTGAATTGTCCATATAACTCCAACAAAGGCCTCCTAAGAGATATCTGACAAAACAATTGACCAATTCAAAACAAAACAAAAGAAAGCAAAAGCATGAGAGATTACTAAACTTCATTTTAAACTTCACAATAGCAACTTTTGGTATTTAAGGAAAGTCATCAGTCTTAAATCTATCATAACCACAGTCCTTTATTTCCTTATAGTGATACCTAAACATAATAAATAATCTTGGGAACAGAGCATGTGCTAATTCACCTGAAGATTTCCCAGAACCACATTGTTTTCCCTCTTTTCATATGGATATGCTTAAGAAAGTAGGCCATGAAGGTTTAAAGCCTGATTCTAGGCAACTTAGGCCAGTGGGTTAGCACTCCTTCTGTGAGCTGGGAAATATACACATATCAGCAGCTGCTTGCTGCCTCATTCCTCAGAAGATTTTCTTCTACCACAGCAATGAAGATCAAACAATTGGTTAAAGTATAGGAACAAATGCACAGGCCAACTGTAACTTTCCTTAGTGGATGAGAGTTGATGTTAGGGAAGTTTTCTAGACTAAAAAAAAAATCTTGCAGGAATTTTACAAAGGAAGCAACATGTAACAAAACAGTTTATGAGTACAATGCTTCTTGATCAATGCTACTCCCTTCAATATTCTCACCCCGCTTCAGCCCATCCCTTCTCTTACTTTCCTTAATTTAGTGATACATAGAATGAATTTTAGACTGCAATCTCCCCTATTTCCTCATTTATTTGTCCATTTTTCTCCTTGACCTTCTCTCCCTTTTAGATTTTCTGTTACCTGGTATTAATTTTGTTGGGTGTTAACCAACTCTTTCTAAAATGTTGTACTATTTAAGCTCTCCATTGAATCTAATATATATATATATATATATATATATATATAACAGTTAATTAAGTTGTAACCACCTGCATACTACATAGTATGTTTGCTTATAGATTTATAGGCACAGCTAAATAGAAAGTGCACAGAATGAGCTATTTTTACCTCTTAATTCAAAGAAATTCCTAATATCCGAATATACTTACAACTTGAAAAGAAAAATCACTGAAAAATTAAACTCTCTGGGCCAGGAGAGAGCTTGCCTAGCATGCATTAAGTTGGTATCACATACACAGAAAAATACAAAAAAAAAAATAGAACTTGAGATGTGGCTCAAGTTGTAGACCACTAGCTTTGAGAAAAACTCAAGGACAGTGCCCAGGCTCTGCGTTCAAGCCCCAAGAATGACAAAAAATTTAATTCCTCAAAGAAACAACAACTCAATTAATAAATAGACTTTTTCATAGGAAAAATAAAAATGACCAATAAATGCATACAAATATGCTCAACACCTCTGTCCATAAAGGAAATGAAAATGAAAATGACACTGAGATTCCACCTTACCAATTAGAATGGTAATTATCCAGGAAATTAACGATAGCAAATGCTGCCATGGATGCAGCCAAAAGAAAGCTATGTCATATTGCTGGTAGGAATGTAAGCTTGTTCAACCATGCTGAAAACAGAATGGAAAGTCTTCAAAAAACTAAACATTGAACTTCCCTATGATACAGCAATCTCACTCTTGGGCATTTACTCAATAGAATACAGTTATAATACTGCCACCAGAACTATCATTGCAGCACCAATTGCCATAATCAAGGTATGAAATCAGCCCAGATGCCCCTCAGTGGATAAAGGGTCAAGAAATTATGGAATATACACAAAATGGAATTTTAGTCATCCATTAGAATGAGTAATAGTTTACTATTCATAAGAGAATGTAAAGACTTGGAAAACGTTATATTAAGTGAAGTAAGCCAGACCCAAAGACTCTAAGGTTGTATATTTTCCCTCATTTGTGGTAGAGTGGTAGAATATACCTATGAACCTAAAAAACTGATTTTTTAGTTGGAAGAGGAAAGAGAATAGTGTATATAAGAAAAGACAGGCAACAGGAACTGCCAGTGACAAGGTGTTCAAATTCATACTTCCCACAAAACCCCAAAATTGCAGCCAGAGATCTCAACTTGTTATTAAAAGAGAGATACAATGCCTGATGCCAGTGGTCCAAGCCTATAATCCTAACTACTCAGGAAGCTGAGGTCTGAAGATTATAGCTCAAATCCTACCCTAGCAGAAAAGTATGCAAAACTCCCATCTCTAGTTAACCACAAAATAATCCAGAAATTGAGGAGCTGTCACTCAAGTGTTAAAGTACCAGCTGTGAGAGGAAAAAAAAAATCCCTCAGGAATAGTACCTTGACCCTGAGTTCAAGCCCTAGGGTCAGAGGGATAGAGAGAGAGAGAGAGAGAGAGAGAGAGAGAGAGAGAGAGAGAGAGAGAGAGAGAGAGAGAGAGGGAGGGAGGGAGGGAGGGAGGGAGGGAGGGAGGGAGGGAGGGAGGGAGGGAGGGAGGGAGAGACAGAGACAGAGACAGAGACAGACAGACAGACAGACAGTCAGACAGACAGGCAGGCAGATAGGCAGGCATCCAACAAAAGTATTACTGACCAGTAATTATTTAAGAACATAGGAGAATAAGTTGAAAGTTGATGAATTGATGTCAGCAAGCATACGTTTAAGGAAAAGTCTTGAACAATACTGCCATTTATAGTCCACCAAGTAATTAATAGGGAAGTGGCATGTACCACTTCTGAAAAGGGTTCAGGACTATCTTGTGATCTACTACCTTGCTTTTGTTTTTCTACTACTGCATTCAAAATAGTAGTACACTTAAAAGAAGCTCTTTAGGAGTAGTAGATTCTAAATAATAGAAAGGAGAGGAGGAAGAGAGGATCTACCTCTAATCTGCAATGGAAAATGCAACACAGATTAAACTAACAAAATCAAACGTTCTTGGGGCCGGGAGTTTGGCTTAGTGGTAGAAGGCTTGCCTAGAATGCATGGAGACCCGGGTTCCATTCCTCAGTACCATAAAAAGCTGGCAGTGGTGCTGTGGCCCAAGTGGTAGAGTTCTAGCCCTGAGAAAGCCCAAGGACAGTGCTCAGGCCCTGAGTTCAAAGCCTAGGGCTGGCAAAAAAAAAAAAAATGTTCTTTTAGGCCACAGCAGCTCAGGAATGATTTACCACCATATCTATGCTCACTGATGAAACTATCAACTATGATGTAATACTTTAGCAATAATTCATCAAAAGAATTATTTTTATTATATAATGTATCACCTTAATTCTTATTTTTTATATGGTCCTAAAATTTTCCTCACATAAGCACAGAGATGGGAACATCAGCATATTTCTGTACGAGGATATGGAATATATTGCTGTAAAAAATGTTTGCTTTCCTGGTAGTAGAGCACAACTGTGCAATTCCAAGATGATTTCAAGAGCAATTCTTGACAGGTACTCAGCCAAGTTAAGTAATAGCTTTCTTATCACCACGTACAATGAGCGACTCATGTAATAGTCTTTCAGTTTCAATATATGCCACCTCAAATGAATTCTTGAAGCCATAAGTCAGTAGTTTTCAAACCCTGCCTTCAAAATTTCATGAGTGAGATATTCTTTGTATATTATCTTTCTAAATCTAAATCAGGATCTGTACTTCTCATAGAATGTCATGGCAAGGGAATATTCAGTCACCTATTAATTTTTGTATCTTTCTATACTTACCATTACTATCAATTTAAGTGTAGCTTACAATTTGATTTCCTCACACATGGAGATTCTCATTTGTAAAGAGAAAAGAAAAGGAAACCACAGGCGGAATATGATATATGGGTCACATTTGTTTAATAAATTGAAAGGATGTTTTTTACTAGAAGCTAGAAATAATAGCTACAATAATATTAATCTGTTTCCTCTGAATACTTAAAATGGTTGTTATATTCTGTGTGAACTTTATCCTGTGTCTTCATGTCTTCTTTTGCTTATAGCAGAGCTTCAGCTGAGATTCTCAAGGCCTTGTTTTTGTGATCTTGCATCTTCATTTTTCCTTTTTTCATGTTTAAGTTGTTGTATAAAAGAGCTGTCATCTTGATCAATGTTACCATTTTCAATATTCTCTTCCATTCCTCCCAACTTACCCCTTCTCTTACTTCTCTAGGATAACATTGATTTTCTTTTTTTCCCCCGCCAGTTCTGGGCTTGAGCACTGTCCTTGGATTCTCTTAACGCTAGTACTCTCCCACTCGAACCACAGCACCACTTCCGTTTTTTGTATTTTGTTTTTTTTTCCATGTATGTGGTACGGAGGAATCAAACCTGGGTCTTCATGCCTGCTAGGCAAGCACTTTACTACTAGGCCAAACTTCTGGCCCGATTTTTTTTTTTTAATTGCAATCTCCACCCCTCCTCCTTCTCTCTGCTCAAGGTTAGCACTCTACCACTTGAGCCACAAAGCCACTTCTGGCTTTTCCTGAGTAGCTTATTGAAGAGTCTCCCTTACTTTTCTGACCATGATGGCTTTGAGGCATGATCCTCAGATCTCAGACTCCTGAGTAGCTAGGATTACTGGCATAAGCCACCATGTATTGCCCACACTATTTTTAAAATTAATTAATTAATTTATTTATTTATTTATTTATTCGGATGTGGGGCTTGAACTCTGGGCCTGGGCTACTGTCGCAAAATTTTCAACTCAGGGCAACCGCCCTAAACTTAGTGCCACAGCACCATTTCCGGGTTTCTGGTGGTCAATTGGAGATAAGAGTTTAATGTCCTGGCTGGCTTTGAGCCTAGATTCTCAGATCTCAGCCTCCTGAGTTGCTAGGTTTATAGGGATGAGCCCCCTGCCTGACTTTATTTATTCTTTTTTTTTTTTTTTTTGCCAGTCCTGGGCTTGAGCTCAGGGCCTGAGCACTGTCCTTGGACTTTCTCAAGGCTAGAGCTCTACCACTTGAGCCTCAGCACCACTTCCGGCTTTTTTCTATGTATGTGGTACCGAGAAATCGAACCCGGGTCTTCATGCATGCTAGGCAAGCACTTTAACCACTAGGCCAAACTCCCGGCCCCGACTTTATTTATTCTTATAAATAAATGCTTGTACCTTGGAAGCAAAATGACCAGTTATATTTCTAAATAATATTCAATCACTTTTGATATTCAAGTTACTAACATTTCAAGAATAGGAATACTACTTGCATAATTGAATAATATCACAATAATAATTGTTTTATTAACATTGATAAGAATGTAACATATTATATCTATTTTTAGTTGGCTGCATAGCATCTCTTTTCTATTTCTTAAGGACATGATGTTGAAAGATATTTTAATTTTGTTTATAGTTTAAGTTAAATTTTTCTAAAATGCTTTAAAATAAAACTTTTCCAATAATAAACCACTCAAATGACTAACAGAAAGCAAGGCCTCACATAACCCCCATTAAGGTCAAAAAATAATCCATTACTTTTTATGGTAGACAACCTGTAATATGATTTTCAATGTTGTAATCGTCCTGTCATGCATTCCCTTTTATATTACATACAGTTAGTGGTTTGATTCTAGCAAATGCAATGATGAAAGGGTAATAGGTTATTACTTTGGGCGTGTTAGGGGGGCTGAGTAAGAAAGAAATTGGATTATTGTTATCTCTCCTGAGTTGTTGTTGAAATCAGTCATGTCAAGGAAAGTCA